>NW_006399850.1:431409-436458 GCF_000299155.1 Elephantulus edwardii | reverse complement strand
TGGCTTCCCTGGACACCACTGTCTTTTAATTTGTCTCATCTGACAGGAGAAAGATGTGGCATAAATATTTACAATCTTGGAAACTCTCTGCAAAGTTTTAATGTCCTACAGGTCACAATGAATGAAAATTAATTTAACCAACAGCTGTGCACCTATTGTTGTTATTAGTTGCTGTTGAGCTGGCTCTGACTCATAGTAACTTTATGTGCTACAGAACTAAATCCTGCCTAATCCTGAAACATCTTCACAATCTCTCATCTGAATTCTTGATCAGGAGAGCAAAACGTTTATCATTTGAAAAATTTCACTAGCTATTCTGATGTCTAGCCACAATTAAGAAACACTGCATTAAGCTATAATTCCTCAAGTGAAACGTGAGAAGGCAAAAAAAGGCAGTCACCTTGGAGTCAAAACTGACTCAGAGCAGTAAGCATCAAGAATTGAACTGTACTCCACAGGGTTTATATACAATTCCTTTATAGATAATGTAGCAAACACCATGCAAAAAGAAATGCCTGAAAATAATGATATTACACACGCTAACCCAACTCCAAAAATCTAATTAAGAGAAGTGAGCTTTAAACTAGGGAAGCAGAAACAAAACAGAAAGAAAGAAAATAAAGTCAAGGGCCAATTCATGAAGCAGAAATCTATAGAATATATGTCCAAATAGGAGAAAAAGCAAGCAAGCATTATTCCAAAGTCTCCAGTTTAAATAAGTAGATGACTAGTGATGCTCCTTAGCCAGTAAATGGAAACAAAAGGGGAAACTGGTTTGAAAGTTAGAAAGAAGAGTCAGTAGAGAAAAGGTACAAGGGTCCTTAAAAGTTACTTGCAATATTCTATTGCTAGTAGGACAAGTACTAAGGTGTTCACTTTGTTATCCTTTCAAAAGTTCTATCTATTCATATCTAAATCTATATAAAATTACATATATACAATTTCATGCTAAACCTATATATATGTCAAAATATGTGTTGTTGGTGGTGTTATATGTCGTTGAGTCGCTTGTAACTCACAGCGACCCTATGTACAACAGCCCTAAACCCTGCTCTATCCTGTGCCAATCTCACTGCCTCTGACATACCCATCCCTGATTACCCCAGTCACTGAATCAATCCACCTCATAGAGGGTCTTCCCCTTCTGCGCTGTCCCACCACCCTCCCAAGCATGATGTCCCTCTCCAAGGACCTCTCCCTCCTTACAACATGTCCAAAGTATGTCAGACGAAGCCTCAGAATCCTTGCCTCCAAGGAAGGAGCAGCCTGGTTTAACCCTCTCCAGGTTGAATCTGTTTGTTTTCTTGGCAGTCTAGGGTACATTCAATACTCTTTTCCAGCACCACAGCTCAAAGGCATCAATTCTCCTTTTATCCTCCTTAGTCATGGTCCAACTTCTCTGATGCATAACAAGTAATTGCAAAGACCATAGCCTGTATCAGACACACCTTAGTCTCCAGAGTGACACCATTGCTCTTCAGTACCCTGGAGAGGTTCTCTAACAGCAGACTTTCCCATCGCAATACATTTTTTTATTTCCTGGCTACTGGTGCCAAGAGTGTCGACCGTGGAGCCAAGCAGACTAAAGCTGTTAACAATCTCAATCTATATGTAACATATACATCTCTGTGTGTGTGTGTGTGTGTGTGTGTGTGTGTGTGTGTGTGTATAAAATGAAATCTGAATTTAGTCCAAGAAGCAAATGTTTGAATATATTAAGGGAATAATGCATGGTTTATAATCAGGAAGAATATGTGTCACAATTCTATCCTTTCTCCAAACCTATTCAATCTGTATGCTGAGCAAATTATTCATGAAGTTAGATTATAAAAAGAACACTGACATCAGGACTGGAGGAAACTTCTCAATCTAAATTATGCAGATGATACAATCTTGCTTACAGAAAATGAATCGAAACATTTGCTGCAGAAGACTAGTCTTCAATATGGATTACATATCAAAACAAGAAAACAAAATTCCACACCAACGGACCAGCAGGTAGCATCGTGTATAGAAGGGAAAAGATTGAAGTTGTCAAGGATTTCATTTTACTTGGATCCACAATCAAGACCCACGGTACCAACATTCAAGAAATCAAAAGACATGCCACACTGGGTAAATCTGTTGTTAAGGAACTCTTAAAAGTGCTAAAGAGCAAAAGTGTCAGTTTAAAGACTAAAGTGTGCCTGATCCAAACCATGATGTTTTTTCAATTGCTTCATACACATCTGAAAGTCAGAAAGTGTTTGAGGAGAGTACTGAGTATCCTATGGCTTATCAAAAGAACAAATAAATGTGTCTCGGAAAAGTATAACAAGAGTACTTCTTGGAGGCAAGGATCGTGACACTCCATCTCTTATACTTAGGGCATGTTGTCAGGAACGGCCAGTCCTTGGAAAAAGACATCACGCTGGGAAAAACTGTAAGGTCAACAGAAGAGGAATATCTTCCATTTGATGGGGACGTGAGAGCCAAGATGTTGTTCCCAAAGGACAAGCCATGGTGCCTGGCCACCCTACCTTGTTACCTTTGACCCAGCTGAATATGATGTTATCTCCAGGCACCCAGTGGACTTAAAATGAGAGTCTGGCCATAAGATCTCATCTTAAATGTTAGTATCTGCTTCAGCTTATTGACTGCAATCGCCAGTCAGTCAAGATACTGCCTTCACTCATTAGACCAATGCAAGATCAGGAAATGTCTATCCCAATTTCAGACCCATTCCCAAGCTCTCATTTATAGGAGCTGTGTTTGGCATTAGATCCCTCTTCTTCTGGTACTATGTTTTCAAAACTGACAGAGATAGAAAGAAAAACTTATCTAGGAAGAAAAATTAGATTGAACATTTAACATCTCATTTGAGTGTGATGACTATATTATTGCTTAAATAAATCTTCCATTAATCATAATAAAAAACCCAAACAACAATGGGCTTGAGCATGGCACAGACTGTGAATATGTTGCAGGAAAGGACAAGGTTTCTATCTGTTCACAGTATTGTTATGAGGCATGGATGACTCAACAACACCTATTAACAACAATACATGCATGCGCAAATGTGTGTGTATTTTACAAAACTCAACTAGTAATAAGGATTCAAAGCTCAAAAGTATACCACGAACCACATACTTACATATGCGTGGCACATTACAAAGGAATAAGGGCAGAGGAAAACAAGGAAACTATACAACACAGAAAGACAGGTGTTAGAATAAAAGATTGCAAAATGGCTGATGTAAAATGACAGTGTCATGAATGTACATGACAACTCCCATGACAGCCTATACAAGACCATCTAAGATATAGTAATGGCTAAGTGGAAATGGAAGGGAGCTCTGATTGGCAGCTAAGTGGTAAGAAGCAAGCTGTTCTGCCAAACCCCAAGGCAGGTTTGACTCCACCAGCTGCTCATTGGGGGAAAGATGATTTATAGCCTCTGAAAATTCACTGGAGGGTTAGCTGTGAATTGGTTTCAAAGGCACACAGCAACAACGAGAAATCAATAAGAAAGAATAATAGAGATAGATACCTTTACTGGAGGACAACCACGTGGCCAAATGACTGGAAGAGATCCCTATTTGTTCCCATTCCAAAGAAAGGTAATCCAACAATAATCTGACAGGTAATCAAACAGTATCATTAATATCACATGCAAGTAAGATTCTGCTAAAAATGATCCAATAATGACTGGAATAGCACATCACCAGAGAACTGCCAGAGAGCAGGCTGGGTTTAGAAGAGGCCATGGTAATAGGGATGTTATAGCTAATATTAGGTGGATCTTGGCTGAAAGCAGAGAGTATCAGAAGAATATCTGTGTTTCACTGATTATCCAAAGGCATTTGATCATGTGGATTACAACAAACTGTGGCTGACTCTGAGAAGAACACTTGATTGTGCTTTTGTAAAAACTGTATTTGGATTAGGAGGCAGTCATCAGAACAGAGCATGGAAACACTGTATGGTTCAAAATTGGGAAGAGTGTACACCAGAGATGTGTCCTATTTCATAGCTTTTCAATCTATATGCAGAACAGATCACCAGGGAAGCTGGGCTATGTGATAAAAGTGGCATCAGGATTGGCGGAAGACTTAGTAACAACCTGTGATATGGAGATGACACAACTCTGTTTGCTGAAACTGAGGAAGACCTGAAGTGCTTGCTGCAGAAGATCAAGGACTGCAGCCTTAAGTATGGAATGAAGCTCAACATCAAGAAAACAAAGATTCTCACTACTGGGCCAATTGGCAGAATCATGATAGACAGTGAAGAAACTGAGAATGTTAGCAGCTTCAGTCTGCTTGGCTCCACATTCAACACTTTTGGTACCAGCAGGCAGAAAAGCAAAAAAGTTATTCTGGAGACTAAGGTGCACCTGACCCAGACCATGGTCTTCACAATTACTTGCTATGCATCAGAAGGCTGGATAATGATAGAGATGATAAAAGGAGAATTGAAGCCTTTTAGCGATGGTGCTGGAGTACTGAATGTACCATGTACTGCTAGGAAAACCAAGAGGTTCATCCTAGAGAGGGTGATACCAGGCTCCTCCTTGGAGGCAAGGATTCTGAAGCTTGGTCTGACATACTTTGGGCATGTTACAAGAAGGGACCAGTAGTACTTGGAGAGGGACATCATACTTGGGAGGTGAAGGGACAGCACAAGAAAAGACCCTCGATGAGATAGATTTATTCAGTCAGTGGGGTGGTAGAGTAGGTGTGTCAGAGACAATAAGGTTGGAACAGGATAGAAAAGGGTTTGAGGCTGTTGTACAGAGGGTTGCTATGAGTCGCAAGAGACTTGACGGCACATTAACAAGAACTGCCCCTCTTGACAACATGTCCAAAGTATGTGAGACCAAGATTTACCATTCTTGCCTCTAAGGAGCACCCTGGTTGCACTTCCTATAATACACATTTTTGTTCTTTTGGCAGTCCATGGTGCAGTCAATACTATTCTCTAACATTACAATGCAAAGACAACCATTCTTCTTTGTTATTTACTATACAAACTATGGCTTGGATCAAACACATATTAGTCTTTTTTTTT
>NW_006399850.1:423303-429576 GCF_000299155.1 Elephantulus edwardii | reverse complement strand
ATCAGTTGACCATAGATAGATGGGTTGATCTCTGGATTCTCAATTCGATTCCATTGATCTATGTGTCTGTCTTTAAACTGACATCCTTGCTCTTCAGCACTTTTAAGAGTTTGCTGACAGCATATGCCCAATGCAGCGTATCTTGATTTCTTAATTATGTTACCATGGGTATTGATTGTTGATCCAAATAAAATAAAAATTTGGCTGCCAAGTATAACAGCTCCTGAATATCTGGCATCACCAATGCTCTATTCTAGGCACTGTACCCAACAAGTTACCTAATTTTTTCATACTCACAAAAAGACAGATGAAGTAACTGAATCTACATTGGAATAGTAACTTATTTAGGATCATAAATCTCCTAAGGAATACACAAACTCTCGTCCATATGGCCCCTATGGCTCTATATCTACCTTTTTTTACTAAGGGGAAAGTTACTCATCCTGGCATAATACTTATATTCCTTTCTCTCACTTTACTGTTAGCTCCCCAGTGACAACTTTTGTTTCAGTCCATTCTGTATCCTTAATGCTAACAACTCATAACTACTGCTTTATTGGATTGAGTATATGAAGGAAAGAGGTTAAGAATAGCATCAAGAAAGCCAAGAAGAGAAAGTTTAAATAAATGACTGGCCAGTAGAGTGAAAAGTTACAGAGAGCCATCAGTATGACATACTTTAAATCAATACTGGCCCTTATATATTGAACACCTACAAAACTCAAGACAATGTGCAAAACATTGTGAAACAAGAAAGAATAAAACCTGGTACACGTCAAAGCATTTTCTGGAAACCATTCTCATCTAAATTCTTCATCAAGAAAGCAAAAGAGTCAGTCCTGTATTTGTCGACATCTTATTGGACTCTGGTAATACATTTAAAGACAACTTGTGAGGAACACTGCGCCATCTTTCAATAAAAGTTCTAGCAGAAGACACGCGATAAAGGGCCAGAACCTGAGTCTCGTGACGCCACAGCCGATGGTCAGGGAAGCGGTCTCTCCAGCCCCTTTTCAGAGTGGGCTTGCCCCAGGAGGACCCTCTGTATCGCAGGGCGGGAAAAGCAGGCACTTACCGCAAAAGGCACCACTAACACGGCCCAAAGGGCCCGGAATTCCTCTGCGAGGCCCCACGCCGATGGAAGAAACCCTGGGAAGCCAAGGAGCATACAGACAGGCGCGACCCGGGAATCCGACTTCCCAAACTACATAAACTAGGGTTCCAGAGCCCAGGACAGAGGCGCCAACTACCACCAGCTGGAAACCCGACGACTACCACGAACCTTCCGCCCAATGAGGAAACGTCACCACTCGAGGTAGTCCAGCCTTTCTTGAAAAGGATACACTTCCGCTTCCGGAGCACACCACTGTTTTCTTTCTAGTCGAGAGGTCTGTTGAAAGGATTCATAAAGTACTTTATTGTTTCGACTTGCTAAAATTGAGTTTAACTCTTTTCTCTCAATACGCGTAGCAGGGAACTTAGTAGCAAATTAGCAGGCTGTTTACGTCCTCTTTATTTAGTTAGTCTCTTTAGTTAGTCCTCTGCCACAGAACAGCAGAATGGCCCGGAGAGGCTACCTTTAAAAAAAAGTAACTCGAGTAGGTTAATTTTTTTTTTCAGTGGGTTAAATTTAATGACCGTGAAAAGGGGTGGGATTGAGGGTAGGGATGCCAGGAAGCACGTGAAGGGAGGTGGGGCTTAGCGCTCTTGAAGGGCGGAGACCCTAGAGAATACGAGTCACTACTGGCTCCCCAGCGCGTGCGCACTGCAGACCTCCTTCTCTCCCTCCTGCCCCCGGAACGGACATGGACTTTCACTCTGCCAGGCGTGCAGTTCTACAGCTGTTGGATGCTGTGGTTCCTGCTGACCGGCCAGCGCTGCTCCGGTGGATGCGAACGACCAGTAAGCAATCATAGCTACAAGCTGGCGGTTTGGACAAGGATATGATTTGAGCACTGATTTTGGGGACTTAGACTAGGGGAGGCCAAAAGCCTTCCACCAGGGATACTGTGCTTTTTTACGGCATGGGTTGTTCGGGGCACATCCTTCAGCTACTTATAGTCCAGCTATTTGTTGAGTGCCATAGCGTACGACACATAGCGAGCCTATAAACAACAGATCTGAACCTTTATCCTAACCTATACCATCCTCATCATCTCTGACATACTGTCACCATGTCAGTCTATCTTGTTAAGGGTCTTCATCTCTTTCTTTTTTTTTCATAACACAAATCATGAGTAGGGCAATAAGGAGCACACGGAAGTAGCTGAAGGCCTGAGTCATCATATCTGTTTAGTCAAGAGGAAGGAGGAAATGGGATGGGGGGCATGGAAAAAGATGAACATTCTGTGGGGAGGTACAGGTAGGGGTACATTCTGTGGTGGGGGTACAGGTAGGGATGGGATCAGGTCCCATACGAATAACACTGAATTTTTTAATGTGTAACAAGGTAGAGACTCTCTTCTGTTCTTCTGGGTAAAAAACTTTTCTGTCAGATATTGTTCCAGTGCATCTAAAGTGACATAGACTAGGAAAAAGGATGACCGTCCACTTCTGAAAACACAGCCTTTGAAAACCCGATATACAATAGCAAACATTCAGATTAAACTGGTTTTATTGAGATAAAACCTCAAATTGGGAAACACAAAGGAGGTAAACAGACATTACTGACTGGAAGGTAGAATGTCAGAAGTATGAATGTAAGAAAATTGGACTTTTTTTTTTTCTGAGTAGAGGTTCTAATAGTGGCACAAATCAAGTTACAGAGGTAAGGTGGTTCCATTGCCATCCTTACTCTAACTTAATTCTTTTTTTTTATTTAAATTTGTTATTAATTTCAGTGAAAATTTACAGAGGCTTTGGATTTCCATTCATTCATTGTTGTAGATTTGTCCCCTCCCAAGGCTCCCCCCCACCAGACATTACCCTCTTGGAAAAGTAAAAGAAAAGATTCTTTCATTATTTTACAAACCCTCCCCCAGGTCCACTCCACCATGTAGCCATCGCTCTAGACTCCTGTCATGACCGAAATACCTAATCACATATCTCTTTTAAACAGTTTTCTCCCTTTCTGTTTCAGAGCAGCATACATTATTGAACCCATCTTACTCAGTCTCTCCCCAACCCCAAGGACAGTCCCATTCTACAACAGTGGCACCATGCAATATTTGTCCCTTTGTGACTGGGACATTTCACTCAGCATAATGTTCTCCAGAGTCAACCATTTTGAGTAATATTGCATGAGTTCCTTGTTTTTTAATGCAGCATAGTATTCCATTGTGCAAATATACCACAGCTTCTCTAGCCATTCGTTTGTTGATGGGCACTTAGGTTGTTTCCAACTCCTTGCTATTGTGAGCAAAGCTGCATTAAACATGGGTGTGCATATATCTGCTTGGGTGTCAGTTATGGTCTCTTCTGGGTATATTCCCAGTAGTGGTATTGCGGGGTCAAATGGTATCTCTATTTGCAACTTTTTGAGAAAGCGCCATACTGCTTTCCACAGGGGTTGCACCATTTTACACTCCCACCAACAGTGAATCAGGGTTCCAGTTTCTCCACAACCTCGCCAGCATTTATTGCTTGCTGTTCTGTTAAATTTTACTATTTTGACTGGGGTGAGATGATATCTCATAGTTGTTTTAGGTCTTCATCTCTTTCAACGACCCTTCCTCCACCTTTCCAAGCTTGATATCCTTCTCCAGAGAATAGCTCCTCCAGTTTGAGATAGGTTAAAGACCTGACTTTATTTTGCTGCAGGTTTTGGATAAATCCCAAGAGCTTGCTTGTGCCCAACGCTTTTTTCAAAAAAGGTAGTCTTTCCTCTCCATTACTCCTTCCATCCTCCCTCTGATCTTGTGAGGATCAATGAGATACTGCCTGAAGCAGAGCTTTTACTGAGCTTCAGTTGTAGAACTGGAGACACTCTCCAGATAAAGTCACCTATCGCCAGTGCATTTTGTGGATTGTAAATTGGACCGCCAATTTAAATAACTTTTTGGAGGGAGAAAAGACCTTTGATTTTAACATAGAGCAATAAGGATGAGTAAGAATCAAAGAAGTGTGCTGATTATGTTTACTTATTGAAGACTGTCATAGGTCTATGCTGGCAAAGTGAAGCCTGGTGAAAGCACAAGGAGATATCCTATCTTCTTGTTAACTGTACACCTCCAAACATTGATTTCTATGACTGTTTTCAACCGGTCTTAAAGCTTGAAGTATTTTTGTTTGCAACGGACTCCCAGTTTTAGACTTCTAGCCCTAGTCTCATCCTAGAACTTTATTTTTTGGGGATGTTGGAGTCAAATCAATGACCAATAGGCTCAAGTGTGTTAGAGATAATGAGGATGGGACAGGATAGGAAGGTATTCAGGTCTCTTGTTCATAGATTTGCTATGCATCAGAGTTGACTCAGTATCACTTAACAACAAAACATTTTGAGATCAATCTAGATAAGATGCCAAACCAAAATTAACTTATACATGCCAGTTTTGAGGTTTAACCTGGAAAGTATAGGAAGCCAGAAACACATAGCTTCATTATCATAGACACATACAAGTTTACTTAAAGAGGCAAATTTCCAAAATATACTGAATTTCTTACCACTATATTTAAACATCTTATTACCAATGTCATGCATCATATCACATTGCTTAAAACAATGTCAAGTTCATCTGTTCCCCCCCAGATTCCTACATAAGGTAATTCATTTCAAAAGTCCTGTTGTTGTTAGTTGCCATCAAGTCAAGCTTGACTCAGCAACCTTATGAACAACCTATCTGAAACCTGCCCTATCCTGTACCATCCTCCTCATCTCTGATATCTTTGAGCCCAATGCTGTAGTTACTCAGTTAGTCCATCTTATTTAGGTTCTTCCCTCTTTAGATAATCCTCTACTTTTCCAAGCAAAATGTCACTTTCTAAGAAATAGCCTCACCTAACAACATGCCCAAAGTATGTGCAACAAAGCTTTCCCATCCTTGTCTCTAAGGAGCATGCTGATTGCACTTTTTCCCACACTAATCTGTTCTTTTCACACTCCTTGAGACTCGGGATATTCAGTACTCTTCACAACACCACAACTCAAAGGCATCAACTCTTCTTCTTTTACCTTAATTAATTAATTGTGCAATGTTCAGATTTATAGCAAGTGATTTAAAAGACCATAGCCTAAATCAGGCACACCTTAATTTTTAAACTGACATCATTGTTCCTCAGTACTTTGGAGAGGTCTGAGACTTTCCGAATTCAATTCTGATTTTTTTTTATTAATTGTTGCACATTTCCTTCCACCTTGCCTCTCCTCCTCCAGCCAACCCACAATACGCCCCTTGTTCCAGATTATTTTAATACAGATAATGCATAATCATATATTCCTTTCCCTCATCTATTCTAATGCAGTGTTCATTATCTATCCACACTTTCCCCATTTCCTTCCCAACTCCTCTATGTCTGTCCTATTTTAAAGTAGCAGTGTTATATGCAATATTAGTCCTTTTGTGACTGATATATTACACTTACCATAATGACCTCAGGCTCCACCATATTGTGTATTGTTTACTATTTCATTGTTTTTCAGTGCTATGTACTATATAAATGTGTAGTTATACCATCGTTTTTCTATCTCTTTTTTTTTTATGAACAAAGTAACAATAAACATGGGTGTGCATATATCTGATTGAATGACAGTTCTGGTTTCTTTAGGGTATATTTCCAGAAGTGCAATTGCTGTGTCAAATGGTATTTCTATTTGCAACTTTTTGAGGAAGCGCCATACTGCCTTCCATAGTGGTTGTACCGTTTTGCCCTCCCACCAACAGTAAATAAGGGTTCTAGTTTCTCCACAACCTCGCCAGCATTTGTTGTTTGCAGCTGTGTTAAATTTTGCTGTTGTTACTGAAGTGAGATGATATCTCATGCTTGTTTTGATTTGCATCTCTCTTAGAGCTAGGGATTTTGAACACTTCTTCATGTGTTTACCATCTGAATGTCTTCTTTGGTAAAGTGTTTATCCTGTACCCATTTTGCACTTGGCTTATTTACCTTTATCTTGCTGTGGTGCCATTCATTTTTGGGCATTGTGATTTGTTTTGTTTTTATTATTATTAAATTTTATTAGTTTTAATGAACATTTACAGGGATTTTGGGTTTTCATTCCTTCATTGCTGCACCATTCTCTCGACCCTCCTCCCCAGTTTGTGCTTTTCCCCCACTATCCGAATGTCTGTTTTAATTGTCCAATTGCCACAGTGCTTGTCAAAGTCAGTTCTGATT
>NW_006399850.1:412469-416753 GCF_000299155.1 Elephantulus edwardii | reverse complement strand
ACAGAAGGAGAATTGATGCCTTTGAGCTGTGGGGCTGGAGAAGAGTATTGAGAATACCATGGACTGCTAGGAAAACAAACAGATTTGTCCTGGAAAGGTTTAAACCGGGTGGCTCCTTGGAGGCAAGGATTCTGAGGCTCTGTGTAACATACTTTGGACATGTTGTGAGGAGAGACCGGTCCTTAGAGAGGGACATCATGCTTGGGAGGGTCTAGGGACAGCGCAGGAAGAGGAAGGCCCTCTATGAGGTGGATTGATTCAGTGACTGGGATAATTGGGATGGCAGTGTCAGAGACAGTGCGATTGGCACTGGATAGAGCGGAGTTTAGGGCTGTTGTACATAGGGTCGCTATGAGTCTCAAGCGACTTGATGGCACATAACAACAACAACCTTCCACATTGGTTGTACCATTTTGCATTCCCATCAGCAGTGAATAAGAGTTCCAATCTCTCCACAACCTCACCAGCATTTGTTGTTTGCTGCTCTGTTGAAATTTACTATTTTTACTGGAGTGAGGTGGTATCTCATAGTTGTTTTGATTTGCATCTTTCTGATAACTTGTCTCTTGATTTCTTGACTGATATACCAAGGATGTTGAGTGTGGATTTTATTGTTGTTGTTATGTGCCATCAAGTCGCTTGCGACTCATAGCGACCCTATGTACAAGAGCTCTATACGCTCTTCTATCCTATGCCAACCTAGCTATCACAAACGCACTTATTCCCACCTCTCTAGTCGCAGAATTGATCCATCTTATCAAAGGTCTTCCTCTCCTTTGCCGCCCCTCCTCTCTGCCAAACATGATGTCCCTCTCCAAGGACCAGTCCCTCCTTGCAATATGCCCAAAATATGTCAGACGAAGCTTCAGAATCCTTGACTCCAGGGAACATACTGGATTCACCCTCTCTAGGACAAACCTGTTTGTTCTCCTAGCAGTCCATCATATATTCAACACTATTCTCTAGCACCACAGCTCAAAGGCATCAATCCTCTTTCTATCAACCCTACTCACTGTCCAACTCTCTGATGCATAGCACGTAATTGCAAAGACTATAGCCCAGATCAGGCGTACCTTAGTCTCCAGTCTGACATTGTTGCACTTTAGTACTCTTGAGAGGTCCCTCACAGCCGACTTTCCCAATGCAATTCGTCTCTTGATTTCCTGGCTGCTGTTACCAAGAGTGTAGACCGTGGAGCCAAGTAAACTAAAACTGTTAACTATCTCAATCTCTTCACCATCCATATTGATGCTGCCAATTGGCCCTGTGGTTAGAATCTTTGTTTTCTTGATGTTGAGCTTCAGTCCATATAGGAGGCTGCAGTCCTTGATCTTCTGCAGCAAGCGTTTCAGGTCCTCCTCAGTTTCAGTAAGTAGGCTTGTGTCATCTGCATAACACAGGTTGTTGATGATTCTTCCACCAATCCTGATGCCACATTCCTCTTCGTATAGCCCAGTGTCTCGGATGATCTGTTCCGCATACAGATTGAAAAGTTATGGAGACAGAATACATCTCTGACGAACCCCCTCCAAATTAGTCCAAAAGACTAATTGCGGTGGTATTTCCCTGGTCTGTCCTCTGCCTGTTTCTCTCTCTGCAGACCAAGGAATCCCGCCTGGGAGACCCCTTAATAAAGCTTCTTTAGCTTCCTTTCTTTCTCCGGTCCCTTCTTTGAGTCCTGGGCCTTATGTCCAGTGCGAAGGCCTAACATCCTGGTGCCGAAACCCGGGAGAGGAGTTGAAGATAAAGAAATGACCAATTTGAACCAGCTGATGTGACATCCATATTTTCCCCTGGCTACTGGTCCTGGGCCATCCCAGTCCAGCCTCTTTGCCCCAGATCTTCTCCCCTGTTCAGCAGGAAGTAGCCAGAAAGAATACATTGCCCTTTTTCTCACTAAACAGACTGGGATGTCATGCTGGGACCAAGGTCAAAGGGAGGACAAAGGATTCAAGGACTGTCAACATGTCAACAAAGGGAGTGAACAACCTCCCTGATTTGATTAAACTACCATGGAGTGCCCCTCCTTTCCCTCTCTAAAGACCCTTACTATAAAACCTGCCCTAATCCACTTCCACTTTAGGGTGTGGTATTTCCCTGGTCTGTCCCTCTGCCTGTTTCTCTCTCTGCAGACCAAGGTATCCTGCCTGGGAGATCTCTTAATGAAGCTTCTTTAGCTTCTTTTAAAAAAAAAGACTAACTGCATTGGAAAAATCTGCTGTTAAGGACCTCTCTAGAATACTGAAGAACAATGATGTCAGTCTGATCCAGGCCTTGGTTTTCACAATTACTTGCTATGCATCCAAGAGCTGGATAATTACTGGGGATGATAGAAGAAGAATTGATGCCTTTGAATTGTGATGCTGGAGAAAAGAGTTCAACATACCATGGACTACAAGGAGAACAAACTGGTCTTTCCTGAAGAGGGTGAGACCAGGCTGCTCCCTAGAGGCAAAGATTTTAAAGCACTCTCTCACCACTTGGTGAGTCCTTGGGGAGGGATATCATGCTTGGAAGGATAGTTCAGAGGTTATATAATGTATATAGAGTCACTATGAGTCATAGGCAACTCAATGATACATAACAACAGCTACATGAGGAAATCCTGTGAACATATGGATCATGACAAACTGTGGCTAACATTGAGAAGAATGAGAATCCCAGAACACTAAATTGTGCTCCTATGAAACCTGCACCAAGAAGCAATTACTTCATCACAGTAAGAGAACAGTACATGGTTTAAAATAAGGAAAGGTGTATGCTAGACTTGCCAGCCTCATGTTCGACAGTGAAGAGATTGAGATTGTTTGCAGCTTCGGTTTGCTTGCTCCACAGTCAAAACTCTTGGTACCAGCAGCCAGGAAATCATAAGATGAATTGCACTGGGAAAATCTGCTGTCAGGGACCTCTCCAGTGTACTAAAGAGCAACAGAGTCAGTCTGGAAACTAAGGTGCACCTGATCCAGGCCTTGTTCTTCATTATTACTTGCTTTTGATCAGAAAGCTGAACAATGACTAGTGATGATAGAAGGAGAATTGATGACTTTGAGCTGTGGTTTTGGAGAGGAGTATTGAATAAGCCCTGAACTGCTAGGAAAACCAAAAGGTTCATCCTAGAGACGGTGAAACCAGGCTGCTCCTTGAGCATGTTGCAAGGAGAGACAAATCCTTGGAGAAAAACATCATGCATGGGAGGATGGAGGAACAGCACAAGAGACAAAGCCCTGGATAAGATGGATTGACCGAGTGACTGGGGTAATGGGGGTAGGTGTGTCAGAAATTATGAGGATGGCTCAGGATAGAGAAGGGTTCAGAGCTGTTGTACATGGGTTGCTGGGAGTTGCTAGTGACTCGTTGGCACCTAACAACAACACCAATCTGTATTCAGCTCGACTTCACCTAACAATGTAATCAGGGAGTTCTGGTGGCTTAGTAGTAAGGAACTGCAATTCTAACCCAAAAGCACAGATTTACCATCTGTTCCATGAGAGAAAGGTGATCAGTCTCCTCCCATTTGTTTTACTGCCCCTGAATACCCACTAGAGGGTTACCTTTGGATCCATTCTGATTCAAAGGTACCTAATAACAAATAACAGGAAATTAAGAGAGTCTGGTGGCTTGACACTCAGTGGCTAACCGAAAGGTTGGCAATTGAAACTCATCACTCAGCGGGAAAAAGATATGACACTATGCTTCTATAAAGATTAACATCTTTAAAAACAATATGGCATAGTTCTTCTACTCTATATGTTAAGTTTCTGTGAATTGGTATTGACTCAAGGACAGTTGTTGTTAGGTGCCATCAAGTCAAGTACAATTCATAGCAACCCTATGAGCAACAGATCTGACCCCTGTCCTGTCCAATGACATCCCTGTCATCTCTGACAAACTTGAACCTATTGCTGCAGTCATTGTGTCAGTCCATCTCATGGAGGGTCTTCTCTTTTGCTGACCCTGCACCTTTCCACACATAATGTCTTTCTCCAAGAAATAGCCTTTCCTAGCAACATTCCCAAAATATGTGAGATGAAGCTTCACCATCCTTATTTCTCAGGAGAACTCTGGCTATACTTTCTCCAAGATATAGCTATTTATTATTTTTGCAGTCATTCAAAAATAACATCTACAACATCACAGCTCAAAACATTGACTCTTCTTTTGTCTTTATTCATTGTCTACCTCACAGATGCATAGCAAGTGATTAAAAAGATCATGACCTGAATCAGGCACACCTTAGTCTTTGAACTGACAGCATTGCTCCTCAGTATTTTGGAGAGGTCTGTA
>NW_006399850.1:399926-412369 GCF_000299155.1 Elephantulus edwardii | reverse complement strand
TCAGGGTGTTGGTTGTGTATACAAGTAGGATGAAATGATTGACAATTTCAATCTTTCCTCTATCTATCATAATTTGCTTGTGAGCCCAGTAGGTAAAAGGAAATTAATACAATCATAGAAATATTTAACTACTTAAAGAATATAAAAATAAAGGGAAGCTTCTCTGCACCCGTATGTTAAATGCATCTTCACAGAACATAATTAGACATGGAATTGAATAGAAGCCACAGAGCACTTAGAGGCTCATTGTCATGTCTCGAATCTAAAAAGCAAAGTCTAGGATCTAGTTATATTTGTCCAATAATATTTAATTTCCATGTTGTGTTAGTATTAAGGAGTTATGCATATTACTTAAAGGTTTTCTGATCTCTACAATGGGCTGCTAGGAGAACAAGCAAATCAGTATGAAAATAAACACAACAAGGATGTTTCTTAGAGGATATTAAAAGACTGTTTACTTTGGACATGGTAAGCCCATTAATTAGAAAGGGATATTAGGTTTGATAAAGTTACAAGGTCATTGAAAATGAGGGAAATCTTAATGAGGCATCACAACATTGAGCTCAAATATCATGATCATTGATATAAAATATCACAGGACAACATTTTGTTCTATAGTACATAAAATCCCTGTGAGTTAGATTCAACTTGATAGCAGCTAAAACAAGTGATATTCTTTGTTCATGTCAGACATCTCAATTTTGTTAAGATATCACTTCTCCAGATTGCTCTATAAGTTCAACATAGTTCCAGTCCAAAGCTCCACAGACCTTGTTTTGTAGGCATTCTTAAGCTAATTCTTAAATTCATATGAAAATACAGAGAACCTAGAGGAGCCAGAATAGTGGAGGCAGTGATAGGTGAAGAGTTGAACTAAATGCCCTGATTTCAAGAATTAAATCAATGAGGGAATATGCTGTCAAAGTGGAAGCAATTCATAAGTGAGCCTTGAGTGGGTAGGTTTTCAAAGGCACAGGTTTTAAAAAGTGCACAGAAAGAGATTGTCTATTTTCTCCTTTGGAGCAGCTGGTGGATTCAAACCACTTGCTTCTGAGTTGACACTGCAACTCTTTACCGCCAAGGATACCAGAAGCTCCCTCAATGAAGTGTAGAAAGTCCAACAATAAACACACATTAATAGTTTTTTGACAGATGAAAAGATAATGCATCATTTTCAGCAAATGATACTGGAACATTTTGGCCTAAGAGAACAAAATTTTTTTTTTGAGTTTGTGGGTTTTTTCTTTATTTTAGTTTGAGTTACAATACTGGGAGATGCTGTAGGCAAAATTTTGAATGATCCAGGAAACATCAAAATAAGATGGAAAGGATAGGTCCCTCCATCTGGGGATCCTTCCCTCCGTGGCTGTGGGGCCACCCAGGGACAAAACAGGACAAGAGACTTTAGTATGTAGAACTTTAAGCAGAGGAAGAATTTTCTTAGCTCTCTACAAGAGAGGGCTAACATGAGACACACTGCATACAAGCTGATTGAGCTGGCAGTCCTGAGACACACCAGAGACAAAGGAAGACAGTAAGCTTCAGGAGAAAAGGTAAGAGGAAGTGAGGCTCTGCACCAAGAGAAGGCACTTTCTATTGCTTGTGGGGAGATGGGACTATAACTTGGGGTTATAGGTTCTTCCATCTGGGGATCCTTGTCTCTGCAGCTCCAGGCCAAACATGACAGGAGACTAGAGTATATAGAACTACAAGTAGAGAAAAGAATTTTCGTAGCTCTCTACAAGAGAGAGGGCTGATGTGAGACCCCAAGTTATTTGAGGTGGAAGCCCTTGTCTCTAACCTCGTGCCACTCCAGAGACAAAGGAAGATATTAAGCTCCAGAAGAAAAGGTGCATGAGAAACTGCTTGAGTAGAGGACCTTGTCTCATACCACTCACGTCGTATGAAAGAGGACTATAAAGTTGATGTCAAGGGAATATATCAAAGTGAGATTCCTATAGGGCTGCAGTGCAGAACAGAGAGAACCTCAAGGACTTTAGGAAAGGCAAATTTTCCCAGAAAAAACCTACAATAGAGTGAATGAATAGCTCACCCCATAGACTGAACATTTTAAATTGGCAACTAATTAGTAACATTATAAAGACAAATCTACCATGAACTTTTGCAGACACAAAAGAAATGACCTAACAATTATCAAGAAAAACTTCTCGTCAAGAAAGCAGCAGGTAGCTTGAATCACTGGGTGGGGGTGGGAATTTAAGCTTTCTCCAGAATAAAAACCAGAGACTCATGAATACCCCAGAGTCAAGAAGGCAGATGATATATGTTTATATGGAGACATTCAAACACCTGTGAATGAAAGCACAGATAATGGAAGCCACAAATAAAAGGAATAACTTAGAGACAGAGAACCAGAAAAAAAAATATTGATGAAGAGCTATTTGAACATGCATGGAAGAAGGTGCAAATAATGGAAGAAACAATAGAAACCACTAAGAAGGCAAATGCCCCAGAGACACAGAGCCAGAAGAAATATATTGATGAGGAGGAACTTGCACAAATATGGAAGACAATTCAAAAAATGAATTGAAACTATATCTAAAGAGGTACAAGAACGTAAATGATGATCACAAGACAGAGAGGGTACTGCCAACACAGTACTAGAAAGAATAGGAAGACATGAAAATGCAGTCCAGAATATTGACTGAAGTGGCAGAAGTGTCCAACACACATGAAGAACGAGAAAGTAGAACAGAAGAGCTGGAGCAGAGAGTCAGTGACCTGGAAGACAAGAACCTCAGTGGAAACATACTAGGAGAAAAATCAGAGATGAGACATAAAGAAAGTGAAGAAAACATTAGAATCATGTGTGAGGACATCAAAAGGAATAACATACATATGACTGGAATTCCAGAATATGAGAGGGATAAGGAAATCACTGAGAAAATTATGGGAAGACATTGAGAAAATTGTGGAAGAGGTACTAGAAGAAAACGTCCCAGGTATTTTGAAGAATGAAGTCATCCACATTCTGGAAGCTCAGCAAACACCAAATAGACTAGATCCAAAAAGTAAATAATCAAGACATAACATAGTTAAATTCTGCAGAATAAAAGATAAAAATAGAATACTGAAAGCAGCATGAGAAAAACAATCACCTATGAAGGAAAAGCAATTAGATTAAGTTCTGACTTTTTCAGCAGAAACCATGTGAGCAAAAAGGCAATAGGATGGCATATACTGAAAATGGAAAGAAAACAATTGCCAATCAAGGATCCAGTACCCAGCAAAGTTCTCCATCGAATATGAAGAGTAATCACATCCTTTGCAGAAAGGAAAGAACTTCAGAAATTTGTTGTGTCATCTGCATAACATAGGTTGTTGATGAGTCTTCCTCCAATCTTGATGCCACATTCTACCTCATGAAGCCTAGCCTCCCAAATGATCTGTTCTGCATATAGATTGGAAAAGTATGGACTCAGGAAATGTATCTATGATGCATTCTCTTACTGATTTTGAACCATGCAGTGTACCAGAGGAATGTCTATCTGTGTTTCATTGACTATGCAGATGCATTTGTATGTGTGGATCATAACAAAACTGACTCTGAGAAGAATGGGAATCCCAGAACACTTGATTGTGCTTATATGAAGCCTATACTTGGAACAAGAGATAATCGTCAGAACAAAATAAGGAAATGGCTCAAATTGTGATGGGTGTATGCCAGGGATGTGCCCTATTTCAATATCTTTTCAGTATATGTGCAGAACAGATTATCCGGGAGGCTGGGTTCTATGAGGAGAAATGTGGCATCAGGATGACATAACCCTGCTTGCTGAAACTGAGAAAGACCTGAAACACTTGCTGCAGAAGGTCAAGGGCCGCAACCTTCAATATGGAAAAAGAAAACAAAGATTCTCACCACTGGACCAATTAGCAGCATCATGATAGTGAAGAGATTGAGACTGTTAACAACTTTAGTTTGCTTGGCTCCATAATCAACACTCTTGGTACCAGCAGCCAGGAAATTAAATGATGAGTTGCATTGGGAAAGTCGGCTTTAAGAGACCTTTCCAAAGTACTAAACAGCAATGATGTCAGTTTAGAGACAAAGGTGTGCCTGATCCAGGCCCTAGTCTTTAAAATTACTTGCCATGCATCAGAAAGGTGGATAGTGATTAATGATAATAGAAGGAGAATTGATTGATGCCTTTGTGCTGTGGTGCTGGAGAAGAACATTGAATATACCATGGACTACTAGGAAAACAAACAGGTTCATCCTAGAGAGGGTGAGACCAGGCTGCTCCTTGGAGACAAGGATTCTAAAGCTGCATCAGACATACTTTGGAGATGTTACAAGGCGGGACCAGTCCTTGGAGAGGGACGTCATGCTTGGGAGGGTGGAGGACAGTGCAAGAGAGGAATACCCTCAATGAGATGGATTGATTCCGTTACTGGAGTAATGGGGGTAGGTGTGTCAGAGACAATTAGATTGGCACAGGATAGAACAGGGTTTAGGGCTGTGGTACATAGGGTTGCCATGAGTTGCCATTATGTACATAGGGTGCCACGAGTGACACGATGGCACATAACAATATTGATGAGTTGCTGGCATCTGAACAGCACATAACAACCAAGAAATTTATGAAAACAAGACCAAATCGACAAAAACTTTTTTGTTATGATCCACACAGTCAAACACCTCTGCATAATCAATGAAGCACAGATATACATTCTTCTGGAATTTCTTGCTTTCAGCTAAGATCCATCTAACATCAGCTACAATATCCCTAGTACCATGACCCCTTCTAAACCCAGCCTGGACTTCTGGCAGTTTTCTGCTGATGTGCTGTTCCAGTCGCTTTTGGATAATCTTCAGTAGAATCTTGCTTGCATGTGAAATCAATGAGATTGTTCTACAGTTTCCACACTCTGTTGGTCACCCTTCTTTGGAATGGGAACAAATATAGATCTCTTCCAGTCAGTTGGCCAAGTGGTTGTTCTCCAGATTTCTTGGCACAACTTGTTGATCACGTCCAGGGCAGCATCTATTAGCTGAAATATGTCAATTGGTATACCATCTATTCCTGGGGCCTTATTTTTGCTATTTCCTTCAAAGCAGCTTGAACGTCTTCCTTCATCACCATAGGCTCTTGCTCATACGTTGTTTCATGATATTCTTCTGTGTCTGCCAATTCCTTTTGATACAGTGACTCAGTACATTCTTTCCATCTTCTCTTAATACTTGCTGGATCATTTCATATTCTGCCTAAAGCATCCTTGATTATAGCAACACGAGATTTGAATTTGTTCTTCGGTTCCTTGAACTTACGAAGTGCTAAACGAGTTCTTCCGTTTTGATTTTCCGACTCCAGCTTCTTGCACATTTCATTGTAATATTATGCTTTGTCATCCTGTGCTGCCTTTTGGAATATTCTGTTCAGCATAGTACATTAGTAATTCATGAAGGGGAAGGAAGAACTTAGTAACTGGTGTCTTTATCAAATCCCTGATCCCTGGGGTGTGTGTGTGTGTGTGTGTGTGTTAGTCTTTCATACATTTATTTCTGTAAATCTTCTAGCGCAACTTGGATTTCTAGGCCTTCCTAAGCTTTGCCAAAATTCCATTCTATTTTCCACTCTTTTGTATATCTGCTTATCTTTTTATATTCTTTTTGTCCCACTTTTTTCAATATTGTTGTTCTTCAAATCTACAAGAACTTTTAAAGGAAGTTCTTCACACAGAGACACCAAAAGAAAGTAGATAGATCATAGTAACAAGAAACAACAAAAAAGAAACACAGCAAAGTTGCAACAATAAAACCTGCCCTGTCAGTAATCACACTTACTGTGAATGAACTAAATGCACCAGTCAAGAGGAAAAGAGTAGCAGAATGGATAAAAAAATAAACCCCCAAAACAAAGCCCATCAATATGTTTTGTACAAGAGACATATCTAATAAATGAAGAGAAAGATTGACTCAAAAATCAAAGACTAAGGGGAAGCTAGGGTCACTATGAGTCGGAAACGACTCGACGGCACATAACAACAACAACAACAAGGGGAAGAAATACATCAAATGGATAGCATCCACCCAAAAACAACAAAAGCCCAAAACCAATCCACCAGAAGTGGCAATACTAATTTCTGATAAAATAAACTTTAGAATGAAAACCACCATAAAAGATAAGGAAAGACACTATTTAATGAATAATGGCACAAAAGATCAAGAAGACATAACATTGGCCAATATCTATGCACCAAATGATAAACCTGCTAAATACATAAAACAATTGTTAACAGAATTAAATAAATAGATGGCACCACAACAGTGGTAGGCGACTTTAGCACACCCTTTCCGCCAAAAGATAGATCAACTCAAAAGAAGCGTAACAAAGATACAGAAGACCTAAACTACACAGTAAGCCAGCTTGACATTGTCAATGTATTCTGAGCACTACACCCAGCTAAAATGCAGTTATTTTTCTTAAATGCTCGTGGTACATTTTCAGAATTGATCACATATTAGGGAACAAACCAAGGCTCAACAAATTAAAAACATTGGAATAATATAAGCCATCTTTTTCACACCATAGTGCCATAAAACAAGAGATTAACCGGAAGAGGATAAAGCTTTTAAAGCCACCAAAGTGTCTAAAGCTGAATAACACCCTGCTAGAACATGATTGGGTTATAGAAGAAATAAAGAATGGGGAAAAAGAAGTTCCTTGAAAATGATAATGAAAGTACAATGTACCAAAACCTCTGGGATGCAGCTAAGGCAGTCCTCCGGGGCAGTTCATAGCAATAGGCTAATATATTTTTTTTTTAAAGGCAAAATTACTGATCTAACTCAAAACCTTCATCAGATAGAAAAAGAGCAACAATCTAATCCCACAGCCTCTAGAAGAAAGGCAATTTATAAGAATAAGAGCTGCTAAAAAAAAAAAAAAAGAATAAGCTGAAATCAATGAGATAGAAAGCAGAAAAACAATTGAAATCATCAATAAGTCCAGGAGCTGGTATTTTGAAAGGATCAATAACATTGATAAACCATTGGCAAACTTAAAGAAAGAAGACCCACATAACTCACTTAAAGAATGATAGAGATGACATCACATCAGAACCAGAGGAAATTAAATCTATAATATTGGAATATTATGAAAGGCTATATACTGATGCTTAGGAGGAGGAGTGGCATCCACTTCCGTAATAACTTGCCTCCGGAAACCCTACGAACCTGGAGAGAGAATGAGAGACACCCAAGTGCTAAGGACTCTCCTTCATGGGGTCACTATGAGTCGCCTGTGACTCAACAGCACTTAACAGCAACAACATATACTGATAAATTTGAAAACTTGGAGGAAGTGGACAGATTCCTTGAAACTCATGCCCTACCCAGATTGTCATGGTCAAATGTAGAACACATATCACAAAAGAAGAAATTGAGCAGGTCATAAAAGGACTCCCCAGAAAAAAGTCCTGGACCAGATAGCTTCATGACTGAATTCTTCTAAACATTCAGAGATTTGTCACCAATCCTACTTAAGTTATTTCAAAAAATAGAAAAAAAATAAACACTCCTAAAGACATTCAATGAAGCAAGCATAGCCCTGATACCAAAACCAGGCAAAGATATTACAAAAAAAGAAAACTACAGACCAGTATCGCTCATGGAAATAGACACAGAAATCCTTAACAAAATCCTAGCCAATAGAATCCAAAAGCACTTAAAAAATAATTCACATGGCCAAGTGGGATTCATTAGAAGTATGCAAGGATGATTCAGCATAAGGAAAACAATCAACATAATTTACCACCTTAACAAAGCAAATAACAAGAACCATATGATCTTAGCAGTTGATGCAAAAAAGGCATTTGACAAAATCCAATACCCTTCCTGATTAAGACACTCAGCATAATTGAAATAGAAGGGTATTTCCTCAACATAGTGAAAAGTATATATGCTAAACCAAGAGCAAATATCATTCTCAATGGAGAAAGATTTAAAAAGCATTTTCTTTACATATGAGGACCAGACAAGGATGCTCCACTGTCACCACTTCTATTCACTATTGTATTGGAAGTAATTGCTTAGGTAATGTGACAAGAGAAGAACATAAAAGGCATCTTGATCAGCAAAGAGAAGGCTAAACTCACTATATGCAGATAATATGGTAGTGTACACAGAAAACCCCAAGGATTCAACAAAACCTGTTAGAGCTAGTAGACCAATTTAGTAGAGTGTCAGGATACAAGGTTAATATTAAAAAATCAATGGGATTCCTCTACAGGAACAAAGAGACCCCTGAGAGGGAAACCAAGAAAGCAATACCACTTTCAATAATAGCTAACCAGCAATTAAAATACTTGGGAGTGAACCTAACTGTTGTTATTGTTAATAGCTTTTGAGTTGAACACAACTTATAGCGACTCTATGAACAAAAGACCTGAAGCCCCTCTACAGCTGTCTGCATTTATCAAAGTTTATGTAGTTTCCGGTGACTTGTTATTTAAGAAGCGGATGCCACTCTTGCTTCCAAACCTGTCATAATTTGTTATGTGCCATTGAGTCACTTGCGATGTATAGTGACCCTATGTACAGCAGCTCTGAACCCTTCCCTGTCCTGAGCCAGTCTCACTAATTCTGACATACCAACCCCAGTTGCCCCAATTACTGTATCAGTTCATCTTACCCAGGGTCTCCCTCTCCTGCGCTGTCTGTCTGCCCTTCCTAGCATGATGTCCTTCTCCAAGGACCGATCTCTCCTGGCCATGTGCCCAAAATAAGTGAGGCGGAGCTTCAAAATCCTAGCCTCCAAGGAGAAACTTAGTTTCACTCTCTCCAAGAAAGACCTATTTGTTTTCACAGCAGTCCATGGTATGTTCAAGACTCTTCTCCAGCACCACAACTCAAAGCATCTATTCTTCTGTCATCCTTAGTTGACTAGAGACACAAAAGACTTATACAAAGAAAACTACAGAATATTTTTACTAGACAGAAAGACCTGAAGAATTGGAAAAGTGTTCACTGTTCATGGATAGAAATAATCAGTATTGTGAAAATGACAGTTCTGCTAAAAGCAATCTGTATATTCTGTGCAATACCAATCCAGATGCCAAATTCCTTTTTCAAGGAAATTGAAAGGGAAATTGTCATTTATTTGGAGAGCAAGGAGACCCTGAATAAGCAAACTACTTCTTAAAAACAAAAATGAAGTGGGAGGCATAGCATTCCCTGACCTCAAAACCTGCTACACAGTAATAACCAAAACAGTATGGTACTGGTAGGGACATAGACCAATGGCATAGAATTGAGCATCCAGAAATGTACCCATCTATCTATGGTCAACTGATACTTGACAGAGAGATAAAACCTATCATATGGGGAAATGATAACCTCTTCAACATATGGTGCTGGCAAAACTGTGCTGTTAACTGCAGAAAGCTGTAACAGGATCGACATCTCACACCATACACAAATATCAACTCAAGGTGGTTTAGAGACCTGGGAATAAAACCCAAAACAATAAAGTTCATAAGAGACAAACTGGGTCTATGCTATAAAGAGACTGTCAATACAGCCAGAAATGCACAATCTGGAAAGGATAAAATTGATGAATAGGACCCTCTAAAGATTAAATCTCTGTATTCATCAAAAACTATCCAACAAGGGGTGGGGGAAACCTGCTGACTAGGAACAAACATTTGGCAATACCTTCTCAGACAAGGGTCTTATAACAAAAGTTTACAAAATACTCCTGGGCCTCCAGAAGAAAAAGATTGATAATCCAATTACGAAATGGTAAGAGACATGGAAAAACTTTTCACTGAGTAGGACATTCACATGGCCAACAGACACATGAAGAAATGCTCCAAATCACTGGCAATAAAGAGATACAAATCAGAACCACAGTGAGATACAATCTTACCCTAGTAGCAGTGGCAAAGTTTAGTAGGGCCACAAGTAATAAACGTTGGAGAGGGTGTAGTGAGGTAGGAACTCTGCTACATTGTTGGTGGGACTTGTAAAATGGTACAACCACTGGAAGGCAGGGCATTTCCTCAAAAAAAGCTGAACATAGAAATTCCATATGACCCAGCTATTCCACTACTTGGAATATACCCTGAGAAAATGAGAACCAACGCACAAATGGAGACTGTTACACCAGTGTTCATAGCAGCATTATTCATCAGCAAAAACATGGAAACATCCCAAGTGTCCAACCCCAATGGAATGGATAGAGAAATTACAATACATACACACAATTAAATAGTATGCAGCACACACTAACTTGAGAGGGACTGGAGGGTATTATGCTAAGTGAACTAACTTAGTTCCATAAAGAAAAATACTGTATACAATCATTATTGTAAAACATGTACAAGCATCCAAGGTGGGGAGAAGTGACCAGAGAGGTGAAGATGGGGGGGGGGATGCTTAATCATAGGGTCACACAATTTGATGGGTGGAGGGAGGGGTGGGTAAAGAAAAGGGGGAAGATCCAGTATGAAAAACAATATATAAACTTTTTTAAGTAAACTATAAAATAAAAATTTTATTTTAAAAAAATGGAATACACATAGTCATCATATCAGAAAGAATTGGTTAGCACTGAACAATTTCAGGACATACCACATGAAGAAGAACCAGTGGTAGCAAAGGAAGATGTTTGAGCTGCACTGAAGGCATTATAAAAAATAAGTCCCCAAAAAGACATGGAAAGACTTTTTATAGAGCAAGATATTTGGATGGCCAACAGACCCATAAGAGTCTAGAGCGATGGCTATATGGTGGAGTGGACCTGGGGGAGGGTTTGTAAAATAATGAAAGAATCTTTTCTTTTACTTTTCCAAGAGGGTCATGTCTGTTGCGGGGGGAGCCTTGGGAGGGCACAAATCTACAACAATGAATGAATGGAAATCCAAAGCCTCTGTAAATTTTCACTGAAATTAATAACAAATTTAAGTTAAAAAAAAAGAATTAAGTTAGAGTAAGGATGGCAATGGAACCACCTGACCTCTGTAACTTGATTTGTGCCACTATTAGAACCTCTACTCAGAATATTATTGCTTTTCAATTTTTAACTCATGCACTTTTAGCTTGTTAGTTAAATTTGTATCTTCTAGGCTGCAACACTTCCATGATACATCTTCAAGGATATGAACATGTACGGCTAAGCACAATTGATAACAGTGCATCTAAATTCCAAAATCAATCTCCATAATAGTCTATGTGTTTCCTACTGCCAAAGGGGCCCTTTAGAGTAATGAGAGAAGACCTTCACCCTGAAACCCACAGCATCCCTTTTCAGCAGGAAGTAGCTAAGAGAATACACCATCCCCTTTTCCTTATGAATCAGGGAGAAGTCTCTCTCAGGGAGGAGTGATAGGGAATGGCAAGGGACACACTGACAAAGGAGATTAATCAGAACTGGCTTTGACAAACACTGTGGCAATTGGACAATTAAAACAGACATGGGGGGAGAAGAACGAACTGGGGAGGAGGGTGGAGAAAACAGTGCAACAATGAATGAATGAAAACCCAAAATCTCTGTAAATGTTCATTATTAGTTCTATAATAAAATTTAATAATAAAAAAACCAAAAAAAGAAATGCTCAAAATTAATGTCAATAAGAGAGATGCAAATCCACAGGTGACTCTGTGTGAGAAGAATAAACAGCCTCCTCTTGTTACTACATGAAAAACCCAGTGGGGAAAGGGGTGTCACTATGAGTCAGAATCAACTTAATGGCAGTGAATTTGAGGTTCTTTTTGATTATGCAATACATAGTAAGGGTCATGCAATTGAAAGGAATAGTATCAATGAATGTGAAAAAGAACTATGAAAATTTACTAAAGCAAAAATTATTTTAATGAGTAATAGGAATAGGAAATAGGATGCTGTTGTTATGTGCTGTCAAGTCACTTGTGACTCATAGCTACCCTTTGTACAACAGCCCTAAACCCTGTTCTGTCCTGTGTCAATTGCATTGTCTCTGACACACCCACCCCAATTACCCCACCTCATAGAGGGTCTTCCCCTGCTGTGCTTTCTCTCCACCTTTGGGGAAGAAATAGTAAAGAAATTATAAAAACTGGGAAAAGGTGGTGTATATCAAAATGTTGTATTCCATATTCCCAGTGCCTTCATAATTATAACTTTTGCAAAGGGAGATAAGGAGGGATAAAGTGATGTTGTGATAATTGGTAACATGAAGACCTGTCTCACATACTTTGGGCACCTGTCCATGAGGGACCAATCCTTGGAGAAGGACATCATGCTAGGAAGAGTGAAGGGACAGCTCAGGATAGGAAGTCCTAGAATGAGATTAATTGACTCAGTGACTGGGGTAATGGGATTAGTTGTGTAGGAGACGATGATACTGGCTCAGGAGAGCAGGGTTCAGAAGTATTGTACTTAGGAGTCGCTGTTATTTGCAGGCAACTCCATGGCACATAAAACAACTTGAAGACAATA
>NW_006399850.1:335901-398652 GCF_000299155.1 Elephantulus edwardii | reverse complement strand
CCTGATGCTGCCAATTGGTCCAGTGGTGAGAATCTTTGTCTTCTTGACATTGAGCCTCAATCCATATTGTAGGCTGCAGTCCTTGACCCTCTGCAGCAGGCGCTTCAGGTCCTCTTCAGTTTCAGCAAGCAGAGTTGTGTCATCTGCATAACACAGGTGCAGATAGTAAAATTAATTTTAGCCATCTTGAGCTAAAATTTCTCTTTGCAGTCTGAAGTCTTAAAGTGCTCATTGATGGTTATAAATCACTCAATTAGATAAGAAATTAGACAGGTACTGCATTAGGATCCCTAAGGAGGCCAGGTGGTTCAATGGTGAAAGCATTCAACTCCTAACTGAAAGGTCAGAGATTTAAACTAACCAGTGGTTCTGCAGAAGAAAGAAGGGGCAATTTCTTCATAAGGGTTTACAGCATTGGAAACCCTTTCGGATGTTTCTGCTCTGTCCTGAAGAATCACTGTGAGTTGGAATCAGTTGAACAGCAGCAAGTATAGTTTACGTGGGATTGGGAAGCAGTGTATGAAAACCACTATACAGTGTCTAGCATGCCTTTTTTTTTAATTATTGATTTGCTTACAAAATTTGTATGCATCGTGTTTCACACTATTCTTCATATTGTGTTTCATACAATCATTCTCATGCATATGTTTTATAAAATTAATCACCTTCGGACCCTGCTTATTATTACCATCTTTTCACCCAGATCCTTCCCATTTCCTTCCCCTCCCTTCACCCCTACTCAGCCTAACCCTTCTGCTCTCATTTCTTCCCCCCTTGGTTTCCCACACGTTTTACTAGTTATCTTTCTATTTTTACAATAATGCTTCTATGCAACATCTGTCTTTATGAGACTGAGTTCACTCAGCATGATTCTCTCCAGTCTTTCCCAAGTTTTGTAGTACTTTTCAAAATTGTTGCTCCTGAGTGCTGCATAGTATTGCATTGTGTGAGTGTACCACAATTTCTCCATCCTTTCAGATGTGGTTGGACATTTGGGCTGTTTCCATATTCTTGTGATGGTGAATAATGCTGCTGTGAACATTGGTGTACAAATATTCCTTTGTGTCTCAGTCCTAATTGCCCTGGGGTATATTCTTAGTAATGGAATACCTGGGTCATACATAGTTTCTGTGTTCAACTTTTTGAACATATAGAGACACCAAACTGCCTTTCAGAATGCTTGGTTGTACCATTTTACAAACCCACCAACAGTAAGGAATCCAGTTTGGAAGTCTTCTGCAGCAGCCAGATTCTACAGAGGCTTGTTTGCTGGTTTTGGTGAGGATTAGGGTAGAATGTTGACTTGTTAATGGGTGTGAGATGATATGTGGAGAAACGACAAAAGTTATACAAGTGTTCAGGTCTTTCATTCATAGGGTCGCTATGAGTTGTCCAAGACTCAATGACATTTAATAACAACAACAACCACCAGCAGTATATGAGAGCTCCCACCTCTTTACATCCTCTCCAACAATTATTGCTTGCTGCCCTACTAAACTTTGCCACTGCTACTGGGGTGAGATGGTATCTCATTGTGGTTTTGATTTGCATCTCCTCTACTGCCAGTGATTTTGAGCATTTCTTCATATGTCTGTTAGCCATCCTAATGTCTTCCTCTGTGAGAAGTCTTTCCATGTCTAGCACGCCTTTAAATGTTCATCCAATAAATAAATATTGCATAGGATTGAACATGATGACTCCTATCAGTCTTCATTTGGAAAAATTGATGTTTAGAGTGGCAGATTCATATGAGGAAGAAGTGCTGTCCCTGAATGGCACAAAGTATGACTAATAGTTTATTATGTGTCAGATGGATCCAGCTATCTGGTAAACAGTCTTAAATTTCCTTTCCACTCGAAAAGTCTGATTTTACAAGGGAGGTCCAAGTGAAAACTACTTTATAAACATAGTTGTTTATGTTACAAACTTCATTTCAAAGAATTTGGGTTACAGAATACTTTAAGTTAATGAACGTTTTTAATCAGTTTTTTCAGTTGCACTATTTACAAATTCGAGACAGTGTTCTATCTGCAGAGAAAAATAACAGATGTAGGGTACTAAGTAGCATCTTGAAAAAGGACGCAGTTGGATAAAAGCTCTTAGAAAAAGAAAGGGAGAAAAATGCATCAAAGATCCTGTTGAAGTTCTACTTAAAACAATGTGGAATGCATCTTAGTAGTAGTTTTTGTTTCTCTGTGATTTTGTTCTGCTTCTTAGAAATATAAAACAACAGCTTAGGACACTATATTACATATGAGAAGAAAGATTAAAAAAGAGCTAAAAGGCCTTTAATATCAGATAGCTAAAATAGTATATCTCAGTATTGAAAGAAGGAGTGGTATTCACTTCCTAAATAACTTGCCTCCAGAAACTCTATGAAATTTGATATATGTCATTACTTGTAGAGGGGCTTAAGGCCTTTTGGTTATAGGATTGCTATGAGTCCTGTTCAACTCAAAGGCAATCAACAACAACAGTCATTCTGTAGCTCAGAGGGAATTTACACAGAAAAAGAGCCATTGTTTTCAGGGACTTACATGGTAATTGTGAAAAAAGTACATTTTTTTAGAGGCAAATATATGTAGATATGTTTTCTTGTGGGACAGCTGACCTGCTTTGTAACTTTTGGCAGTTTCATTTAATATTAAAATTACTTTTCTTACCTGTTTTGACTTCTTTACATGAAATTTTAAAAAAGTTTTTATTTATGGAGTCATTCATATACATTGTTTCACTCATACATTTTCTTTTATACAGTCATTTCTGTACATTGTGTTTTATATAATTTATTACTATTGATCTATTATTTTATATCCCCATCTCTTCAAGTTCCCATTTTACCTTACCTATTCCTTCATTCTTCTCCCACTCATCTGTGCTGTCCTAGTGATCTTCTCTTCATTTTTCCACACTCCTTATCCCCTTGCCCTTTTAAAGTTTTATATGTATATATATTTCCTATTTGCTAATAGCAATAGCCATATTGTCTTGGTGTTGATTGATCGTCCCTTGTCTTAGTGTTCGTTATCTACCCATTCCATTTCTGTTTTTCATCCCTACCCCCCACCCACTTATCCTCCTATTTTGCATGCTCTTAAGCAGTATTTGTCCTCTTGTGATTGAATTATTTTACTCAACATATTGCTGTCTAGACTCACCCATATTATGTCATACTTTATGAATAATTAATTGTTCTTCAGTGCTGTATAATATCCCATTGTGGAAACATACTGTATAGTTTTTCTATACATTCATGTGTTGATGTGTTATTGTTGAGTGCTGTCGAGTCGTAGTGATTCATAGTGACCCTACAAACGAAAGTCCTCAACACTTGCATGTGTCACTTTTTTCATCCTTTCTTCAGGTTCATAGGGTTTCCAGAGGCAAGCTATTTGTGGTAGTGGATGCCACTCCTGCTTCAAAGCTTGTTTGAACCGGGGAGCACTACCAAACATGTGTTGATAGGCATTTGAATTATTTCCATTTTCTTGCTGTTGTGAACATAGGTGTATAAAACATCCATTCTTGTCTGAGTTTGGATTTTTGGTATATATTCCTATCAGACATACGTACACCTATGTTCATGTTGTTGTTGTTAAGTGCCATCGAGTTGTAGGCGACTCATAGCGACCCTATGAACGAAAGTCCTCAACACTTGTGTGACTTTCATCCTTTCTCCAGGTTCATAGGGTTTCTAGAGGCAAGCTATTTATGGAAGGGGATGCCACTCCTGCTTCCAGTTGAAACACAGAAAGGTTAAATTATTGCCCCAATAAGGATTATTTTTCCCTGTGTGTGGAGGGGTTGGGAGGAAGAGTGAGACTTTATATACAGGCATACCTTGTTCATAGCAGCTTTATATTCACTCACAAAAGGACTAATACTGTTTAATACCACAACTGTGAATATAGGAGGGTAACTGGGCAGGGGAGGAGTGGGTGCAGAAAAATTGAGATGGAATGGGTAAACAACAAATACCAAAGTAGAATGTAGATCATTGCCTTGGTGGACTATGTTATGCCAATCAACCTATATAATTCTTATTATTAATCTAGGTAAGACTACAAGTCTAAGACGTTTAATATTCTTTTTTTTTTTTTTAGGAGACTTTGATGAATTCATTGAAGATAATAATGAAATTATGTTGAAAAACATAGCAGAAGACCTTCGGAGCTGTTTACCTATAGAAACTATGCTTTCCTCGGAACAACTAGCCCTTCAGAAAGTAAATACCTTATGTTAATTTGCTCTAAGTCCCTCTTAAGGATTCTAATTAAAGTAAGATAATGATATTTATTGTCTTACAGTTTTATAATTAAAAATAGCAAAATTTATCCTCTCTTTTCTCTTACAAATTTGTCACTTAGGCATTTGAGTGCTTATTAAAGATGTAGCCTGTGATAGATTTTTTGGTAGACTCAGAAGATGTATATGCCATAACCACTATCTTCTCAGGACACATTCTAGTTGTAAAGATCAGTCTCATTGTTTGTAAAACAATTTCCAGCAGACACCAACACTTAAGAATAAATACTTAAACTTAATTAGTATACTTGCTTGGCATTTCTTAAGCTGAAGATCAAATTTAAGCCTTAAGGTTCGATACTTAAGGATGTTATAGGAGGAATATTGAATGACCCAGAAAACATCAAAAGAAGATGGAGGAAGTACACAGAGTCACTGTACCAAAAAGAATTGGCTGACACTGAAGATTTTTTTTTTAATAATTTTTTTTTATGTGTGTACCGTCAAATTGGATCTGACTGGTACAGGAGGCGATTGTTCCTCCTTCTTCAGCAGGGCATCTGGTGGATTTGAACCACGCACCTCTGGGATTGCAGTGCAGTTTCCTGCCACTGGGCCACCAGAGCTCGCCGACACTGAAGATTTTTATAAAACAACATATAATCAAAAAGCAGTGCTGGTGAAGGAGGAAGTTCAAGGTACCAGGCCAGGTGCTGATTGCAGAACAGACCGTCAGCTACTCATATGCAAGTTCAAATTAAAGCTAAAGAAGGTCAGATCAAATCCACAGGAATCAACATTTCATTTTGAGTCTATCTCACCTGAATTTAGAAACCAACTCAGGAACAGGTTTGAAGCCTTGAATACTAATGAGCAAAGACCAGATGAGCTGTGGGAGTATGTCAGGAATATCATCCATGAAGAACGCAGAGGTCATTACAAGGGCAGAAGAAGAAGGACAGAGCAAGATGGATGTCAGAAGAGACTGAATATTGCTCTAGAGCACTGAGAAGCTAAAGCAAAGGGAAGAAATCAAGAAGTTAAGGAGCTGAATAGAACGGTTCAAAGGACAGCTCAGGAAGACAGAGCAAAGTATTATAATGAAATGTGCAAGGAGCTGGAGTTGGAAAATCAAAAGGGCCTAACTCACTCAGCATTTCTTAAGCTGAAGGAACTAAAGAACAAATTCAAGCCATGAGTTGCAATACTTAAGGATTCTATATTGAATGACCCAGGAAGCTTTAAAAGAAGATGGAAGGAGTATACAATAGAGTCACTGTACCAAAAAGAATTGGCTGGCACAGAAGAATTTCAAGAAACAGCATATTATCAAGAGACAATGATGATCAAGGAGAAAGTTCTGGCTGCTCTTAAGGACTTGGCAAAAAAATAAAGCCCCAGGAATTAATTGAATATCAATTGATCTATTTCAGCAAACAGATGCTGCCCTGGGCATGCTCACCAGGTTGTGCCAGGAAATCTGGAGGGCAACCAACTGGCCAACTAACTGAAAAAGATCCAGATTTATTCCGATTCCCACAAAAGGTGATCCGACAGAGTGTGGAAATTGTGCTCGCTTCGGCAGCACATATACTAAAATTGGAACGATACAGAGAAGATTAGCATGGCCCCTGCGCAAGGATGACACGCAAATTCATGAAGCGACAGAGTGTGGAAATTATCAAATGATATCACTAAAGCCATTAACAAGCAAAATTCTGAAGATTGTAAAAAAATGAAATAGTACATCAACAGAGAACTACCAGAAATACAGGCTGGGTTTAGAAGGGCTGTGGTACTAGGCACATCATTGTAAATGTCAGATAGATCCTGGCTGAAAGCACAGAGTACCAGAGGAATGTCTGTCTTTCTTTGACTATTCACAGGCACCTGACTCTATGGATCAGTAAAGATTGCAGGTAACGTTGAATAGAATGGGAATCCCAGAACACCTGATTGTGCCCATGCAAAGTCTAAACTTGTACCAGGAGATAATCATCAGAACAGAGCAAGGAAACACTGCCTGGTTCAAAATTAGGAAAGGAGTGCATTAGGGATGTGTCCTGTCCCCATACTTTTTCAATCTGTATGCCAAACAGATCATCCGGGAGGATAGACTTTATTAGGAGGAATGTGGCCTCAGGATTGGAGGAAGACTCATCAATAACTTGTGTTATACAGAGACACAACCTTATTTGCTGAAACGGAGGAAAACCTGAACCATTGCTGTAGCAGGTCAAGCAATGTAGTCTATAATATGGATTAAAGCTCATTATCAAGAAAACGAAGATCCTCACACAGAGTCAGTTGGCAGCATTATGATAGATGGAGAAGAGATTGAGATTGTTAAAAATTTCAGCTTGCTTGGTTCCACAATCAACATTCTTGGTACCAGCAGTCAGGAAATCAAAATACAAATTACATTAGGAAATTATACTGGCAAGGACCTCTCCAGAGTGGGACAGAGCAATGATGTCAGCCTGATCCAGGCCATAATCTTTGCAGTGACCTGTTACATATCAGAAAGCTGCACAATGACAGAGGAAGAACTGATGCCTTGAGTGTGGCACTGGAGAAGAGTATTGAACATACCATCAATTGCCAAGAGAACTAACAGATCTGTCCTGGAAAGGGTAAAAGCCAAACTTTTCTTTGGAAGCAAGAATTTTGAAGCTCTGCCTCACATTCTTTGGGCAAGTTATGAGGAGGGAGTAGTCCTTGGAGAAGGACATCATGCTTGGAAGAGTTGTGGGACAGCACAAGAGAGGAAGACCCCAGATGAGTTGGATTGACACAGTAATTGGAGCAGTGAGGGTAGGCGTGTCAGACATAGTAATATTGGCTCAGGATAGAGTAGAGTTCCAAGTTGGGCATAGTGTTGCTATGAGTCATCTTCAACTTGATGAGACGTAACAACAGCCACATAGATTGTAAAAGTGAATGGAATTTAGAAAAGGATCATGTGGCAGCTGAAGTAATCCCAAGAAAAATGTCATGAATAAAGTGAATTTGAACCAGGCTTTTGAAAAAGCATTAGAAAAGAACACTGGAAGAATGCCTATTTATGATTTAGTGAGTATGCAAAGCCTTTTGGCTGTGTGGATCATAACAAATTATGGCTAACATTGAGAAGAATGGGAATCCCAGAACACTTACTTGTGCTCATGTGAAACCTAGACCAAGAGGTTGTTATGTGAACAAAGCAAGGGAACATATAATTAAGAAATGTGTGCATCATTGTTGTAACCTTTCTCCATACCTATTCAGTTTGTATGCCAAGCAAATTATTCAAGAAGCTGGACTCTGTGAAGAAGAATATGACATCAGAATTGGAGGAAGACTCATTAATATCCTTTGATATGCACAGGACAATGAGGAGGAATTGAAATGCTTGTTGCAGAAGATCTAAGCCTTCATTATGTATTGTATCTTACAGTCAAGAAAACAAAATTTCTCACCACTGGACAACATAATGATAGAGGAGAAAGATTGAAACGGTCGATAACTTCATGTTACTTGAACCCACAATCATACATTTGGTATCAGCAGTCAGGAGATATATTGCACTGGGAAAGTCTGCAGTCAGAGTCTGTCCAGATTATTGAGGAGCAATGATGTCAGTTTGAGCACTAAGATATGCCTCATTTGAGCCATGGTTTTTTCAGTCACTTGCCATTTCAGACATCTGAGAGCTGAACAGTGAATAAAGATGACAAAAGAATTGATGGCTTTGTATTATGATGTTGGAGAAGAATACTGACTATCCCATGAACTACTAAAGAACAGATATATCTTGGAAAAGGTGCATCCAGAATGCTTTGCTAGGAGAGGCTGTTTCTTGAAGAGGGACATCATACTTGGGAAGGTAGAGGGATTGCAAAGGAGAGGAAGACCCTCAACCAGGTGGATTGACACAGTGACTGTAGCAATGGGCTTGAGTGTGTCAGCGATTGTGTGCATAGGACAGGGTTCATAGTCAGTGTGAGATATCCTTGACAGTATCTAACAATAATATTGAGGGGGAAAAGGGAAAAAGATGAGTATAACTTAGAGGCAATCCTGAATATAGCGTGGTATCAGTGTGGTGAAGAAGAATTACTTGAAAATGCCTGTTGGGTTGTTGTTAGGTGCTATCAAATCAAATACAACTTACAGCCACTATATGATCAACAGATTTGAATCCTGTCCTATCCTGTGCCATCCTTTCCATCTCTGACACATTGAACTCATTGCTGCATTCACTGTGTCTATTCCTTCTCATCAAGGGTCTTCCTCTCTTTTGCTGACCCTCCATCTTTCCATGCATAGTGTCACTCTCCAAGAAATAACTGTTCCTAGTAACATGTCCAAAGTATGTGAAATGAAGTTTCACCAGCCTTGCCTCTAAAGAGCATTGTAGCTGCACTTTACTCCAAGACATATCTGTTCTTTTGGCAGTTCATGGATATTCAGTATTCTTCAACACCACAACTCAATGGCATCAGTTCTCTCATCTTTATTCATTGCATATCTCTCAGATGCATAGCAAGTGATTAAAAAGACTATGGCCTGAATCCGGCATACTTTAGCCTTCAAACTGTCATCATTGACCCTGAGCCTGTTGGATAGTAGTGGAAAATAGTTTGTTTAATCGTTTAGGTTTAAGATCATAGGGGAGACCAACAAATCATAAAAATTCTATAAAGCTCAACAGCTGTAGTGAGGCAGAATAAACTTAGCTATATCTGAAAAGACCTGGCTTTTATTTAAAAGATGATCAGTCAGCCATTTGTTTGTGTGTGTGTTTTTCACTTATCTCTACCCATAATCAGTTTTAAAGAAGATCCAAGTTTTTTCCACAGAAGTTTGTGTATAGAAGAAAGTTTCCTACAGAAAAGGAATTCTTTAACTTTTTATATACACCCTGTCAACAAAACATTTGTTTAATATTTCCATTTTTTGTAATTTCTTTTCCTCTTCTTTTTACATAAAAAGTCAATCTTACCATCACCTTCCAATTAAAAACAGGTAACTTCTAGGAAGGTAATTTCTTTTTGCCATTGATGTCAGCATTTTTCAAATTCTGTGATTAGATCACATCTATTTAGCTTCTCTATGGTTCAAAATTGGGAAGAGCGTACGCCAGGGATGCATCCATCTCCATACCTTTTCAACCTCTATGCAGAACAGATTATCTGGGAGGCTGGGCTTTATGAGGAGAAACGTGGGGCCAAGATTGGTGGACGATCTGTCAACAATCTGCATTATGCAGATGATACAACCCTGCTTGCTGAAACTGAGGAGGACCTGAAGCACCTACTGCAGAGGGTCAAGGACTGCAGCCTCCAATATGGACTGAGGCTCAATGTCAAGAAGACAAAAGATTCTCACCACTGGGCCAATTGGCAATATCAGGATGGATGGTGACAAGATTGAAATTGTTCACAGCTTTAGTTTGCTTGGCTCCACAGTCAGCACTCTTGGCACCAGTAGCCAGGAAATTAAAAGGTGCATTGCCGTGGTAAAGTCTGCTGTTAGGGACCTCTCCAAAGTACTGAAGAGCAGTGGTGTCTCTCTGGAGACTAAGGTGTATCTGATACAGGCCATGGTCTTCACAATCACTTGTTATGCACCGGAGAGTTGGACAGTGACCAAGGAGGAGAGTAGGAGAATTGATGCCTTTGAGCTGTGGTGCTGGAGAAGAGTATTGAATGTACCATGGACTGCTAGAAAACAAACAGATTTGTCCTGGAGAGGGTTAAACCGGGTGGCTCTTTGGAGGCAAGTGTTCTGAGGCTCCGTCTAACATACTTTGCACGTGTTGTGAGGAGAGACCGGTCCTTGGAGAAGGACATCATGATTGGGAGGGTGGAGGGACGGCACAGGAGGGGAAGGCCCTCTGAGGTGGATTGATGCAGTGACTGGGATAATCGGGATGGAAGTGTCAGAGAAGGTGCGATTGGCACAGGACAGAGCAGAGTTTAGGGCTATTGTACATAGGGTCGCTATGAGTTGCAAGTTACTCGACGGCACATAACAACAACAACAACATGATTTTAAAAATTAAGGCCATTAAGCATAGCATGGTTTAAAATACTTTTGCAAGAGAAGAGATTGATTGCAGTGGCCATGGTGAAATGTTTTGGGGTAATGGAAATGTTTTGAAATTGAATTGTTATATAACTTTAAAAATTTACTAAAAATCATTGAATCGTATTACCCTAGTGGGTACATTTTATAGTACATATAGTAAACACCAGTATTCCATTAAAAAACAAAATTCTGAAAACTTGCTGCCTGGATTAAATAATTTACTAGCTTTGTGATGCTGTGCAAGTTATTTAACTTGTCCACCCCAGGAACCTTAAAAGAGAATATTAACTGTAGTTACTATTTAATATAATAGAAGATTTTCATGAGTTAACATATGAAAAAGTTCTTCTAAATGTGCCTGGGAGATATGAAGTACTTTGTATATGTTGGCTATTTTAGTAGGAGGAGGAAGAGGAGTATCTCCAGTGATGCAATGGTTAAGTACCCACCTTATTAACAGAAAGATTGGTGGTTTGAAACCTAGTTGCTCCATGGAGAAGAGATGTAGCAATCTGCTTCCATGAAGATTAAACCTTGGAAACCCTATTAATTAATTATACTGGCTGATAGAATCACTAGGAGTTAAAAATCAACTCAACAGCAATGGGTTTGGGGTTTTTTGGCTACTATTACAACAACTATTGCCACTGCTATTATTATTGTGACATTGTTCCCTACCACTCCATAAGAGGGAATGGCCAAGTTTACATTGTTTACTAGTTTTAGAAATAATCTCATCAATCCTTTTTTTATCATGTTGATTATCATCTCATATGCCTCTCTGTTGCTAAAATGATGTATCTCCTAGTTGCCTTCTTAACTTTATTTTTCCTAATTTTTGTGGTCTCTTTATACCATCATATTACTGGCACTTTACTTGACAGCTGAGCTTTGGCTTGAATCTCTTCTTTCTTACTGTTTCAAAGGATTGCCTATGAAAATTCAACACTTACGGAACAGCTGCTCTATAAGAGAACTGTTGAGTAAAGGATATGGTTCTAGCTCTAATGGAATTTACAACATAATGGTTATTTTATAAGTAATATCTCAAATCTGTATGATGATGTTGATGTGTTCCACTGAGTCAGACTTCACTCAAAAGTGACTCTCAAGTGGATTTTCAAAGGCAGTATTTCACAGGAAGAGATGGTCCATCTTTCTCCCAAGGAGCAGGTGGTGAATTGAAACCCTGTGTCTTTGAGTTGGCAGCACAACTCCTTCTACTCGGCCATCAAAGCATTCTCTATATTAACCCTTAATTCTTTCTTTTTTTATTTAACTAAACTTAAAAAAATCCTTACCATGAACATGGTTCAAAGAGAATTCTGCATTTTTTATATTGATGGGTAGAGGGAGGGAACAAGGGTTTTAAAAAAGCATTATACATGAATGAAACACAACAACAACAAAAATAATCATTTTTTTCTCATAAATCTTTACTGTTTGTTTAATTAATCCTGAATTTTGCTTTATAAGTTTTAAGTGGTTTTTTTTTTCGATTATTGGTAAAGGGGTTCTTTTTGTTGTTGTTGGTTGGTTGGTTTTTAACAAACTGTGGTTTGCTCCAGCCGTATCCGTGTTCTTTTCAATGTTTCACTCTCTAGTCTTTCATATAACAAATTATTTTTCTCTTTTATTTATTCCTTGTTGCACATTTCTCCCATCCTTCCCTCTCCCCTAGCTTACCCTGCAATGCACCTCTTGTTCCAAATTGTTTTTAAACATGTAATGCATAATAATATATTCCTTTCAAACAGTTTTCTCTCTCATCTGTTCTAATGCAGTATTCATGATATTCACTCTTTTGCCATTCCCTCTCCAACCCCCCCATGTCTATACTGTTTTATAACAGCAGTGTTATTTAATTTTTATCTTTTTATGGCTGAGAAAATTCACTTAGCATAATGTCCTCAAAGGTCCCCCATGTTGTGTAATGTTTTACTGTTTTCATTGTTTTTCAGTGCTACATAGTATTCCACTGTGTGGATTACCACAGTTTTTTTATCCATTCATTTATTGATGGGTCTTTGGGTTTCATCCATCTCTTTGCTATTGCGAATAATGCAGAAGTAAACATGGGTGTGCATGCATTTGTTTGAGTTGTGGCTCTGATTTCTTCAGGGTATATTCCCAGTAATGGACTTGCTGGATCAAATGCTATTTCTTTATCCAACTTTCTGAGAAAGTGCCAGACCACCTTCCATAGTGGTTGTACCATTTTACGTTCCTACCAGCAGTGAACCAGAAGGAATTGGCTGACACAGAAGAATTTCATGAAATAACATATGAGCAAGAGCCTGTAGTAATGAAGGAGGAAGTTCAAGTTGCTCTGAAAGAATTGGCAAAAAACAAGGCTCTAGGAGTTGGCAGCATACCAGTTGACATATTTCAACAAACAGACGCTGCCCTGGATGTGCTCACTAAGTTGTGCCAAGAAATCTGGAGGACAGCCAGCTGGCCAACTGACTGGAAAAGATCGATATTTGTTTCCATTTCAAAGAAAGGTGACCTGACAGAGTGCAGAAATTATCAAACAATATCATTAATATGATGTATTGCAATGAGAAAGTCTGTTGTTGGGGACCTCTCCAAAATACTAAAGAGCAGTGGTGTCGCTCTGGAGACTAAGGTGCATCTGATATAGGCCATGGCCTTTGCAATTGCTTGTTATGCATCAAAGAGTTGGACAATGACTAGGGAGGGTAGAAGGAGAATGGATACCTTTGAGCTGTGGTGCTGGAGAAGAGTGAATGTACCATGGACTACTAAGAAAACATTCATCCTGGAGAGGGTTAAACCGGGCTGCTCCTTGGAGGCAAGGATTCTTGGGCTTCGTCTGACATACTTTGGACATATTGTAAGGAGGGACCGGTCCTTGGAGAGGGACATCATGCGTGGGAGGGTGGGGGGACAACGAGGAGGGGAAGACTCCATGAGGTGGATTGATTCAGTGACTGGGGTAATCGGGATGGGTGTGTCAGACGCAGTGCAATTGGATAGAGCAGGGTTTAGGGCTGTTGTACATAGGGTCGCTATGAGTTGCAAGCGACTCGACAGCATATAACAAAACCAACATCATTAATATTAATATCATTAATATGCAAGCAAGATTCTGAAAATTATCCAAAAACAAGTGGAGCAACACATCAACAGAGAACTGCCAGATGTGCAGGCTGGGTTTAGAAGAGGCCATGGTACTAGGGATATTATAGCTAATGTTAGGTGGATTTTGGCAGAAAGCAGTGAGTACCAAAGGAATATCTATCTGTACTTCATTGACTATGCAAAGGCTTTTGACTGTGTGAATCACAAGCTGTGGTTGACTCTAAGAATGGTAATCCCTGAACATATGATTGTGCTTATTCAAAATCTATACTTGGACCAAGAGGCAGTCATCAGAACAGAGCAAGAAGACACTGCATTGTTCAAAATTGGGAAGGGGGTCAACCAGGGATGTATTCCATCTCCATACCTTTTCAGTCTGTATGCAGAACAGATCATCCAGGATTCTAGGCTGTACAAGGAGGAATATGGCATCAGGATTGGTGGAAGATGACACAACCCTGCTTGCTGAAACTGAGGAGGACCTGAAACACTTAATGCAGAAAGTCAAGGATTGCAGCCTTCAATACAGACTGAAGCTCAGCATCAAGAAAACAAAGATTTTCACCAATGGCAGCATCAGTATGGATGGTGAAGAGATTGAGATAGTTAACAGTTTTAGTTTACTTGGCTCCACAGTCAACACTCTTGGTACCAGCAACCAAGAAATTAAGAGATGAATTACATTGGGAAAGTCAACTATCAGAGACCTCTCCAGAGTACTGAAGAGCAACGTCAGTCTGGAGACTAAGGTGCACCTGATCCAGGCCATAGTCTTCGTAATTGTGTGGTATGCATCAGAGTGCTGGACGGTGACTAGGGATGATAGAGAATTGATGCCTTTGAGCTGTGGTGCTGGAGAAGAGTGTTGAATATACCATGGACTTCTAGGAGAACAGACAGATTTGTCCTAGAGAGGGTGAAACCGGGCTGCTCCTTGGAGTGAAGGATTCAGAAGCTTCGTCTGACATAATTTGGGCAAGCTGCAAAGAGGGACCAGTCCTTGGAGAGGGAGTGTGGAGGGACAGCGCAGGAGAGGAAGACCCTTGAGGAGATGGATCGATTCAGTGATTGGGGTAGTGGAAGTTGGTGTATCGTAGACATTGTGGTTGGCACAGAATAGGGCAAGGTTTAGGGCACTTGTACTTAGAGTCGCTATGAGTCACAAGCAGCTCAGTGACACATAACAATAACAACAACAACAACCAGCAGTGAATAAGAGTTTTAATCTTTCCACAGTCTCGCCTGCATTTGTTGCTTGCTGCCCTGTTGAACTTTGCTATTGTTGTTGGAGTGAGATGATATCTCATAGTTATTAACAAATATTTTTAATGTGTCCTGCTTATTAAGCATGGGAGAAATAAAGATGGGAGACCCAGTAGTAATCTGGTTATCCCAACATTATCCTGGTTTTCTCTTTTTCATTTCCTTTACTCTTATCAAGGATGATGTTCACCTTTCTCTTTCCTTCTCTTGCTTTTTCATTGCACCTTTTTTTGCTTATTCTTCTATTCCTAGAATTAGTTCTTGTGTTTTTCACCATAAAACACCCCATTCATCTTCCTTTAAATTCCAGCTTTTGTGGGAAACATGTGTTATGAATATTACTTCCTCATCCAAATCATCTCTTTTCTATTGATCTGGATACAGCAATCCTCCCCATGATCCTTTACACAAACTTCTGAGCACAGGAGCTAAAACCTGTATATTCTTAATAGTGCTTTGTACTTTGTGAACACAGTAAATCTTAGTAAAAATTCATTGTGAACAAATCAGTTCTGATTCATATTTTTCTTAAATGAGAGAGTAGAATTGCTGTGCGGACTTTCCCAGTTTCTAGGAAAGCAGTGTTACATCTCTCTTTGTGAGGTAGACGGTAAGTTCGAACAGCTAATGTTTTGTTAGCAGCAAGTTCTTAGCCACTGTGCCACCATGACACCTTTCAAATCTTAGTAAACACTAGTAACTCAGAGTGAATTCTCAAAGGAAGAATGGGCAACATAAAAACTGAGTAAAACATTTCTAATACAGTGTACATGTTACCAATAATAAAAGTGTGTTAGTATTATGATATAGCAAATACGTAAAATGAAGGAGTCATTGCATGTTAAGAGTTGGCCTATAAATCAAACTTTTGATCTTCTTTACTTTCCTTCTGGTCTCTGTATATGTTTTAATGGGTAGGTAAAGGTTCAGACCTGGATCAATTTAATCTCTTCCACTTTTACTAATAGTATTATCTGAGTGTCAATGTCCTTGTCTTTATATTGCTTAGGTACAGCTAAATAAAAGATTGGCTCATAAAAAAAAAACACACCAATGTTACAGTGAGTACTATGCAACTTTTTTTTTTTTTTAAGCAGCCCATGGGTTTTGGGAGTCTTTCCTTCCACAATGGGGTTTTTTTTTTGTGGTTTGGTTTTTTTTTATTATTATTTTTTGTGTGTGAGTGTACCATCAAATCAGATCTGACTGGTACAGGAGGAGATTGTCCCTCCTTTCCCGGCAGAGCATCTGGTGGATTCGAACCGTGCGCCTCTGTGATTGTAGTTGCAGCTCCTTCCCACTAGGCCACCAGAGCTCCCCGCAACTTTTAAAATAAATCTATATGAGACCAAGTAGAGGGAAAATAAATCAGATTACTAGAATGAAACATTCAGAATGGAATGAATGTGAATGTTGCCACATGGTGAAAACACTTAGTAAACACTGTCATGAAACAATTGGGCCATATTTACTCTGCACTCAAAACACAAAATATTAAAAGAAATATTGTTTTAAAAATACATATCTATAAAACAGCATGGACAAGATGATCTCTGACATCCCTTTCAAATAAAATGTTACATTTCTTCTAGCCACGTTTTGCATCATGTCAGGTCAAGTGAAAACTTGCTAGTATCTCAGAAAGAAAAGGAAAGAGAGTAGAGTTATTGACTTGAATAAGCAAAACTTGTCTGTCTGTGCTCTTTGTTATGTTCAGGATTTTAACATGTGAACCACTGCTGTTTTGCCTTATTTAGCAATAAAAATAGACTTCTTTGTACTTGTTTCTTTTGATGTTTTTCTTCTCTCCACCAGATACAGCAGCAGCCAGAACCCACAGTTCACGTTGATGCATTCCTTTATGATGAAGACTTTATTGATTCATTATGTGAAGAAGGAAAAATGAGCAGAAACTACTGCATGGTGTGTGGTTCACACCAAACAGCACCTTTAAGTAGGCATTGAAGTATGCAAACTTGATGACTGACTATAAGTGCATTCTTCTTGTGTGTTACACATATGCAGATTCTTGACCAAGTCATCTGATGTTTTTTGAAAGTAAAATCTAACATGTAACAAAGTCATTGCAGGATATTTCTGTCTGTGAAAATAAATAGCAGTTTTTGGTATCTAGAAAGGCTGCTGTCTTCTACGAGGGCATGTCTGCTTTTTGCACCTATTGTTGTGTACCATCGACCTATAGCTGACCCTCCAGTGGTTTTTTTTTTAAGCAATAGAAGAGATCTTACATCTAGAAACTGTTTAACAACATGTGTCTTTTCAGGTCTAAAAACTAACGAAGTATGAGTAAATACAGAGCAATCAGTTCATGCTCTTTAAACTCGGAAGATATTGTTATATAAAGCATAATGCAGATATATTTACCATGCAAAGTATTCCTGCCAAGAAGGCTGAACGTTTTCCATATAAAGTAGACTTCAGAAGTTAGATGGTGATCAGGTGTAATTGCATGAGCATGAATTGAAAAGACAGACAATCTTGAGGAAGAATTTATCCAGGCCATGATTCATTCAACCCTGTGGAGCTTCCTCAGACCATAACAGAGACCAACTCTGATGAAAGAAGGTCTTTTTTGTCTCCTACCCCACAGATGTAGCACATACATCGACAACAAGAAACCAGCCTGAGTCCTTGGTGCTAATATGTAAAAACTTTTCTGTTAACTCATTCTTTGTTCAAAATGGATGTGTTAGTCTAGGCTGTGCTTTAGACAGATTATTTCGATCTCCTTGCTCACTCAGATTTAGAGTTAATGGCTTGGAATGGGCTACTGGCTCAAGACAGTAGTCTTGACCTGCATTATTGGTCTTAGAAGGCATTTTCAAAAGGCTAAACACTATCAAATTTGGGAATATGTTGCTAACATTTTATGAACTGATTATGCTGATATAATTTGAGATTAAATTTTTTTTTATTTATTTTGAGATAATATGTCTGATTTCTACTTGAGGTATTTCAATTTATAGAATAAAAAAGTTGTACGAGAATAACAGGAATTCAAACCCTTATTACCATCAAGTTGGAATTGACCTCATAGCTGACTCTCCATTGGGTTTCTGAGCCTATAAGTCACAAAAGAAGATATTGCCCATCTTTCTGTAGTGGAACCCACTGGTCTTTGGATTAGCAGCCCAACTCCTTCAGGACTTATTATATCAGAGCTATCTTGAACAACAGATAGAGAACTAGGGATGAATTATTACAACTAAGATACTATATAAACCAGATCTAAATTTATAGAGAAGTTATCTTTTTTAATATTATGCTGTATCTTCCAAAAAAAAAAATCAGATTGTGAATTGGTTACCTAGGTCAGGTCACATAACTATAACAAATCTGAAAAGTTGTCACTTTATGGAACTTAACCTCCCTCAGTGACCCTGGCCTTGTCTAGTGTGGCAGTCAGGTAAGTGAGCATGAGGATTCTAAGGAGATAAGAACTATGATGGTTAACACCTGCCTTCCAAGAGTTACTGTTGAGATGTAGCCACAGACTTTATTTTCTCCCAAAGAATTGGCCTGCCTGCATCTATTTTCTTTGTCACTGTTGGTTTTACTAAGATTTTCCTTTTCCTTACCATTATATTATACAAAACATAATATAGAAAGAGTTTGCAGTACTTTTACCTCAGAGAGAAACTAGTCAAGCAATCCTACATATTTCATCATAGAAATTAGAGTGAGAAGATGAATGGAAGGCTAGAAGTGAAAGTTAAACTAAGGGGGGAAAAGTAATCTAGGAAGATCTCTTAACCTTTGTATACAAGCCTCTCCTGCACTCTAAGTTGTTCAGAACTGCCACACTGTACAACTCCAGGGATGGAGTCATTCATTTGATTAAGTCTGTGCAGCAGGACATGGTGTTGCTAAAAGCTGGCTTCAGAAAAAGTAGAAAGAACCAGGTGGTGTGGCATTTAGGAAGCAGATCCAGGGAGTAGCACGTCATAGGGAGAAGGAGGAAAAACCAAATGTAGCACAAGCAGCAATAAGACAAGAAGGATTTAGAGGCCAGGACAGACATCAGAGTCAGTTCCCCAGAGGCCATCAGAGACTTAATTTTTTTCTTTGTAATACAGTGTGGAGTCGGTGAGTGGGACATGATCACATTAATGTTTTTTCTAAATAACTTATGGACAGCTGTCATTGATTAAGGGTGGGAATTGGGGCAGACACATGAATATTATTTTGTAAATGTAGTTTAAAGAATTAGAAGTACAGAATGGAATGATTAAGACTCAAGCAAAATGTGACTGTTCACTCTGTTTTAATTCTCCAGGATTTATTTCTCATTCTTTCTCCCTTGTGGAATTGAAGTTTATATATAATCATGTACTCCCTGATCTGTCAGGAAAGATCTTGGTTGACATTGGCTCCAGACTTGGCACAGTTCTCTATGGGGTAAAGTCCAGCTTATGATTATACTCAACATTTGGAAATTGCCTGCTACCATCCAAGGTGACAGGTTGGCTTTGTTTGTTGGAGGAACAGAATATTAAGGTTAACATTGCTTTGCATAGGTTGCCACTTCAGTTCTGTTTAATGGAAATAATTGACTTTGTTCTTTCAAAGACCAGCTGCCTGATCTCCTTTATTTAGTAGTTTATCTCTGCAGCACAAATGAACAATACCAACAACACACTTTGTTATTTTATCAGTCACTATTGCCCTTGTAACCTCTTTCTTTGTACTGTACTAAGTAGCTTATGCTGAGTTTTGATAAGAGAAAGCTCCTGGAAAACTACAAATGGGTTACTTGACTTGGGAAACCACTGGATAGCCATAAGCAAGTCAGTTAACATTTCTACATACAGTTTCTCACCTGCAAGCCAACTCAATGACACTTCTTCCTCCCATTTGCTGTGTTCTAAAGTTTGAATGTAATTATTTTTCCTTTAATTTAAATCATCAGCATTTCTAAAGTACTTAATTGATTTTATCAAAAAACTAAAATGTAGTTTCTGGTTGTCATTAACAGACTTGATAAAACATGTGGCCAACAGCAGTAGAGGCTCATGCCAGAAACAGGGATTGTTGCCTGCTCTAAACAGAAACAGTTAACTCTTTAATGATTATTTTTCATTGCTAAAACTTTTATTGTGTAGTTTTGAAAGAAAGCTGTAATATAAAAGACGAAATCTCAGATGGTTTTTGTTTAAAGAACTTAGAAGATTAGGATTGTTTACCTTATTAAAAATCCACTCTTGTCTGTTTTCTGATTAGAAAAGAATAAAGTTGAAATAATTGTGGCTCTTCAATCATGGTGGCAGCTTTGATAAATTTGAATATATTGTTATTTTCTAGCAATTGAGTACTGATTTCAGTCAGCAAAATGTTAATAGCTACATATGCAGTTTAATGTAACATCCATGATGAGTGAACAACAGATACAAATTTGGTTTTTGTGTAAATATAAGTTGATCTAAATTTCAGGAAATTGTTTGACTTATTCTTTCCTTCCAGGTTATTATTATTTTGTTACTTTACCCCCCCCCCAAAAAAAAGATAAATACCAATATATAGCTCTTCCCCTCCACCCCCAGGCACCATGCCAAAAGGTTGGAGAAATAAGCACAGCTGTAGGGCACCTTATTCCTTCCTCTAAACCCTTGTGCCTTTTCTTTCCTGCCTTCTGACAGCTTTAATACATTTTAACTGCCTATTTGCTCTTAACTACTATACCTTTACTAACTAATCTAGCTTGGAAACTTTCTAGGGTTAACTAATCCAGTCCCAGAATTAACTACCTCTACATGATGGGGGTTTTTTCCCTTAATAAAATTTCTTTCTTTGCTAGATGATAACAATAAAATACAAATATATAATCACTTCTCAGTTATCCTTATTAACCAGTTGGCTATCTGACATAATTCTTGACTCTGAACTAACTTCCCAAACTCAACTAGTCTAGGCCTCAGGCTACTTTGCTCGAGTATCAGAGTGTGATGCTCTGATCACCTTCAACAAGTGTTTGAAGTACTCTTCTGATCAACAAGCTTGTGTCATCTACATTATGCAGATTTTTGATAAATTTTCCTCCAGTCCTGATGTCACATTCTTCTTATACTCCAGATTCTCAAATGATTTACTCAGGATACAGATTGGAATTTTTTTACTCTATTTCCCACAGTAATTCCTTTCTTTCCCCCCTCCCCCATGTGATTTAATGAAGGAATTATCAAAAAGAATCTGTCATCTTTTTTCTCATTTTAAACTTTATTGGTTAAATATTTTTACCAGGAAAAATAAGAGATCGGTCTTTAAAATACAGCTACTTTTGAATAAAAGAAACTGTAATCAAGTCCCTTATCAGTAAGAGTCTTTAAGTTCTTAAGGTTGTTTCACAGAGACTACACAATGTTATTATTTATCTTTCACTTTAGTTTTACTGTATTAATTGATATTTAAAATTTTGACTTTTTAAATTACAAATGGAAATGAACTTAATTAAAAGTTAATATTTTTCCACCGTAAATATTTTAGGGTTATCTTTACAGTTCAGCATTGCAACTGTATGGAGTTGAAATGAATGAAGACTTTTGCCAGTTGCAGGAAATGGTCATTAAAAAGTACCAGTTTGCTGACCGAATAAAGGTACTATTTTAAATATGTATTTTTTAATTTGTTATATAACATAATTTAGTCAAATCTCTTCTGAACTAGAGCTGAAAAATCTTTTTTAACAATCTTGGTAGAAACAGATTGAACTCATTTAATTTTTTTCCCCCTCGAAAAGTGGCATTTATTTAAAGGGGGGGGAAAAGACAATATATCCAACTCTTGGCTCCTTTCCCTCCCCCTCTCCTGCACGTGCCTTCTAGGACTGGACCCTGGGCCAGGGCTAGATAGCAAGACAGATGGCCCTTCTTAGATGAGGTCAGCAATGTTGAGGGACATCTCCTAATTGGTGTTGTAGAAGGCCAGCCATCTTGTTAATAACCACACTCTTAAGGCAAAACACATCCACCACAGCCAATTTTGTGGATATAGTTTTCCCTGTTGGTGGGAAGGTCATAGTTGATGACTAAAGAAAAATATACAACGCTTCACAAATTTGTGTGTTATCCTTGCGGAGGGGCCGTGCTAATCTTCTCCATATTGTTTGACTTTTAGTATATGTACTGCCAAAGCGAACACACTCACTTAGTATTTTAAAATAGTTATAAAAATTTATTTGTAAAGTTTCATCTCATGCATATTTCTCTTCCTACCTACTTTTACTAATAAGTAGATATCCTTCTTTTTCTTCATGTCAGCTATAGTATTGTTAGCCACATTTTTTAAAATCTGTATATGATAGTAAGAAATGTATATGTTTTTAATTAAACTATGTATGTTGAAAATAAGGAAAAGACTTAAGTAATGCTCATAATTTATTTTCTTTTTCTGAGCTTGCAGGAGGAATTGTAAATGATACAAAACTCTGGTTATGGGGGAAATGAATGTCCTGGGTTATCTCTTTCCTTGTTATGAAAGGGAATTTTTTTTTAATGAGCTTCTTTTAGGAATGGAGGACTAATAGAAAAATTTTTATTGTTTCACTAATGATCCTAATGGCAGCCAAGAGAAATACTATTGTTGTTATTCAGTGTCATCAAGTTAACTGCAACTTGTAGCAAGCCTATGAACAAGTGATCAGAACCTTGCCCTATCCATTTTTATCCTCATGATCTCTTGTGTGATTTTTTTGTGTGTGATATATCAGCTTTTTTTTACTTATGTGAGCTCATTCTTCTTTAGGTGCTTCACGCAGACATCTGTACCCAGGATTCACTTCTGCAAAATGCTGATGTTGTTATAATGAATAATGTGTTTGAATATTTTCTTAATGAGGCAGAACAAGCCAGGTATGTTACTCATTCAAGCAGGAAACGTATCATTAAAAATTTATCCAGTAAGACATGAATAAAGATTGTTACAGTAGAAATGTTTTTGTATTAAAAACAACCTGAACTTTGAGATTATACCGATAAGGAAATATAGTGTATGCAGAAAACCAAACTCAATGTCATCAGGTTTATTCCAAACATAGCAACCCTCCACTGGGTTTCTGAGGCTGTAAGTTTTTAGGAAAGGACACTGCCCATCTTCCTTCTGTGAAGTAGCTCATGGATTCAAATTGTTAACTTTTTGATTAGCAGCACAACACAGTATACTGTAAAACCAAATTATATTGTCCATTTTGCAAAATATTAAATAGAAACTTTTAGCAATTAGGAATGCATAAGACACTAATTCCCAGGGGCCCTTATACCCTTTTTCTCCCTCAATTTTCTTTTCTATTAAATAACATGTATTGCTATGCTATCTTAAAATGATAATGTTGCAACTCATAATGACCCTTTGTACAACAGCTCTGAACCCTGCTCTATCCTATGCCAACCTCATTGTCTCCAATACACCCACCCTCATTACCCTAGGCACCTGAGTCAATCCATCTCATCCAGGATCTTCCTCTTTTATGTTGTCCCTCCACCCTCCCAAGCATGATGTCCCTCTCTTAGGACTAGTTCCTCCTTGTATTATGCCCCAAGTATATCAAATGGAGCTTTAGAATCTTTGCCTCCAAGGAGCAGCCTTGTTTCACCCTCTCCAGGATGAAGCTATTTGTTCTAGCAGTCCATGGTATATTGAATACTTGTCTTCAGCACCACAACCCAAAGGCATCAATTCTCCTTCTATCATTCCTACTGATGCTGATAAATGAATATAGGGAGCCTAGTGGAGAGGAGTTGCATTGGCAGCCCAAAGGTTTTCAGTTCAAATATACTATACTCTGCGGAAGAAAGATAGGCAGTCTCCTCCCATGCAATATATAGCCTCTGAAAACCTGCTGGAGAGTTAGTTGTGAGTTGGTTCAACTCAAAGGCACTTAACAATAACAAAAAACATAAATTAATATAAAACCAGATATAAGGACAGTATCTTGGAAAACAATATTAATTACTCAACTTAAAAGGTGTGCTTTAGGTAGTGACAGTAGGTTCCTGGAGTTTGTTCTACTATTCAGATAAAACTAACAAATAATCTGACTTCCCTGTCACAATGTAATGCTTTATGGCCCATCAGAACCTATCCATATCCCAACAAGCCTACTGCCATTGAGTCCATTCTAATTCATAGCAACCCTAGAGTCTCTGTAGTATAATTAACTATAGGATTTCCATGACTGTAAATCTTTTTTTTTTCTTGTTGTGTACCATCAAATCGGATCCAGCCGACACAGGAGGAGATTGCTACTTCTTCTCCAGTGGAGCGTCTTGTGGATTTGAACTGCCCTCCTTTAGGGTTGCAGCACAGCTTCTTGGCTCCTGATGGCTGTAAATCTTTACAGAAGCAGACAGCCACATCATTTTCCCATGTAACAACTGATGGGTTTAAATTAGTGATGTTTTGGTTACCGGCTTAATGCTTAACCCACTTTAAAATTGGAACTGACTCATAGTTGACCCTCTCTTGAGTTTCTGAGACTGTGAACCATAAAGGAAAGGATTGCTGGTCCTTTTCCCTTGGAGGTAGTGGCAGGTTCAAACTGCCAGAGAGGCTCAGCTGTTGAGTTAGTAGTACAGCATCCTATGAGCTGTACCACTAGGACTCTCTTCTGTAGTTCTCTAACTAGAAAATTCCAGTAGACAACATGTTGGTAAGAGTGGAAATTCAGAATGAGAGAGGGAAACCTCAATGAGATGAATTGACACAATGACTCTAACAGTGAGTTCAAGTGTGTCAGAAATGGTGAGAATTGCACAGGACAGGGGAAGGTTCAGACCCGTTGCTCTGTGAATTTTAGTCATTTTGATGGCACCTAACAACAAGAACTTTAGTCTAAGATGCTGATTTTTTTGATAAGTCAGGATTGCTGATTTCTTACTTATTCTAGTGACATGTATATACTGGATGCAGAATGCACAGCTCCTTCCATAAGTGTGAAAGTGAGTTACACTAAAACATTTGGGTTAATAAATCAGTAACACTTCAACTACAGAAAATGAACAATGTACATTATTATATACTGTAATAGTACACAATAGGATCTTGAATGCTTGTCACCTTCTTATCTGTTGCATTCTTTCAGATACAAACATACGCAGTCATACCCATTACTATTAAATTAGGGCCACTATGAAATATTGGACAATGACTAAAAATGATACAAGAATCATTAATCTATTTTATTTGCAGTGTTGGAAAAGAGTATTGGACTGCCAAAAGAACAAATCGGTCTGTTCTGGAGAAAGGGAAAACAGGATGAAAATATTCAATATTATTTTTTAAAAAATTTTATTATTTTTGTGTACATGTACCGTCAAATCAGATCTGACTGGTACAGGAGGAGATTGCCCCTCCTTCCCCAGCAGAACATCTGGTGGATTCGAACCGTGCACCTCTGGGATTGTAGTTGCAGCTTCTTGCCACTAGGCCACCAGAGCTCCCCTGAAAATATTCAATATTATTGAAATAACTTGGTTCATGCTGTGAAAACTGATCTTTCGTCTGGTTCAAAAAAACATCATCTCATTATAGTTGAGTTTTGAATATAGTTATTTCAATAATAGTGTCTTTTTATAACATAATTTCCAGTGAACAAAGTAAAATTAACCTATTGTTTTTTAAAATTAATGACAGCCCAAATATTACATAATTGTTAGAGAATTAAATACTAAGTTTATATAGGAAATGTTAAGGAAAAAAACTTAAACTTTTAAGAGGTCCTTTATAGAAAGATTTCAGTGCTGAAGAATAGTTAAAGCTGTTGCTAAACTTAAAACTATAAAATTTTAAGTATGTTTGAATTGTTTTTAAATTTTTCTGCTACATCTTTCAAAGACTTTATTATTCACCACATAGGTATTACTTACGTGTGTTGGTTCAGTCTTGAATTCTAAATATAGTTTAGACTCATAGTTAATTTATTGTCTTCATTGTGAATGACTATATGGGAGTAATTTAAGAAGTCATAGTAGGATATTAAAAGACTAGAATCATTCTGGTAATTCTTACAATTCACCTATATTAATTCTTCAAAGAAAATAAATGGTATCACATTTAATCTTCAAAAGCTTATAATCTAAATAAGGTGTTAGTATATTAAAAAAAATCTCAGTCCATCACTAATAATAGAAGAAAAGGCTTAAGCTTCAGAATAAGCTGAGTATCATTATTGGGTAATATATCAGATTTGCAGAACAATTTTTAGTTTAAGGGTTCTTTCTTTGTAATTTGTTGTTGTTATGTGCCATTGAGCTGAATACCATTACTGGGTAATATGCCGGTTTGCAGAACAATTTTTAGTTTAATGGTTCTTTCTTTGTAGTTTAGATAAGTAAAATAGATGCAAGTGCTATAATGAAAGTTTACTAAAAACAGCAGATACTATATTTAGAGCCATACCCAGCCACACAATATGCACAGCTTCTTCATTCTTATTTAATATACTTGTATATGTGTCATATTTAAGAATAACAAATAACCCTAACTCAAGCAATGGGATTTGTTATTAAACGAACCATCTGATTTTAGATTTAACCCAAGAGAAGAAAAAAAAACTCTACTATTTTACCTGTTAAGCTCCAGAATTCACTAAACCTACCAACTGTCTCTATAACAAAAATATGAGTGATGCTCTTGCCCACCAGAGGGGATGTACATCTCTGCTTTGCTTGATGGTTACTACTCTATCAAGACTTATTTGTACACAGTTTAGAAATCTAGGTCATGTCTGTACTAAAGGTTAAACAATTGAACATACAAACATATGTGAGCAGTATTCCATTTTGCTTTGAAACTAGCTTGTCCCACTTACCTTCTCAAGTGTCATGTCAAAAACCCTTCCACCAAATATTGTTGTCACCTGCGTCAACACATAGCAAACCTATGTACCACAGAATACAACCCTGTCCCGTCCTGTGTCATCCTCACTATCTCTGTAGGGCGTATTATTTTAGTCACTTTCTGTAGCCATCTCATTGTCTTCCTCTCCTTTGTGGAACCTGTATTTTTCTGAGCATGATGTATTTCAGCAGAGACTGATTCCTCTGATAGCTTCCTCTGATAGGGGGAAGTCTAGCTGTCCCTGCCTTCAAAGAACATCCTCCAAGATTTGTCTGTTTTTTTGGCAGTCCATGGCATAGTATGTGTTTTTCATCAAAACCACATTGGGAGCCAAATAAAGTATGACTTTACTTTTGATGTTATATTTAAAGAGCTTACATGAAACCAGTTGCCATGGAGTTAATTCCAACTCAAGGGAGCCCATGTGTGTAAGAGTAGAATTGTCCTCCTCAGGTTTTCTGTGACTTGAGCTTTTGAAAGTAGACCACCTTTCTTCAGAAGCATTTCAGGGGGAACGCAAACTTTCAACCTTTTAATCCTGTATAGTAACTTTTTGACCACGCTGAGACTCCTGATCTTTATATTTTATCCTTCTTGTTAATCTTTGCTTGATGTTTGTCTCTATGATTTTTCCTTATGACTCTTCCCCACCTCTACTTATAACAGTCTCAGCCCTGTCCCTGTTTAATAATGCTGATTTGAACAAAAGTCATAGGAATTTAACATCCATTAACTGCTGCACCTTATGAGTAACAGCAGAACATTGTCCAATACAGTGCTGGAACTTGATATTCTTAATTGACAGACACTCAAAATATGGCTGAGGAGGACCTCTCTCCTTATAAAAAAAGAGTCAGCCTTAATTGATGTAGGTGGATAAACTCTAAGACTTTCATTTTCTGATTTGGCCTGACTCAATGAGTATAACTGCAAACATCCATTAGTAATCAGAATGTGAAATATATGAAATGTGAATTAAGGAAAATTGGAGATTATAAATAATAGAACTTTTTTTTTAATTTGTTAATTTCTTTCTAACTACAACAAACTGGTACAGAGGAAAATCCTATACAAAACACAATAAAGGTTCAAAGATGGAGGCATTCCCTTAGCAAGGCTGAAGATTTCAGTCTCTGTAATTTAGGCTGCGGTCTTTGTTTTTGGATGGATCACTTGGTGTATGGGCATTGTCCATGCTTTAACCAGATTTGAACAGAAGAATGGTAACTTGGTCCAGATAGAAATAGATGAAGTGCTTAGTTTCATGTGTCATGTAACTACTGAAGTTTCTCCCCACGATGCAGTGCCAGGTGGGGTTGTACTTCTTGTCATCCTCCTTGATGTGGGCCACGACGTCCTTCTCTATGTTATATTTCTGCAATGCCTGGGTCTCACATTCCACCAAGTTCAGTTACATCTTCTCTACATGTTTACATTTTTGATCACTGCCTTTCAGTTGCACATGGTTACCACAGAGCAGGGACTAAGCTACTGAGATGGTTTTCAGGGGGAGGCATTAGAGCGACTCAAGCCCACTGGACCACTCTTGAAGCTATGGCACATCTTAAAAATAAATTAACTAGAGCTCTTAAAGATCAATATCCTAAGTGATGGTGGTGTTTTGTGCCATAGCAGCAACTGCAACTCAGCAACACTATGAATAACAGATTGGAGCCTTGCCTTATCCTGCACGGTCCTCAAGGTCTCTGACATGCAAACCCAGTTACAGTCACTGTGTCAATCCATCTTGTTAGGGGTCTTCCTCTCTTTCTCTGACACTCCATCTTCCCCAGCATAGTGTCTTTTTCCAAGGACCGGCCCATCCTGACAGCATACCCAAAGTATGTGAGATGCAGTTTCAGTATATTTGCCTCTATTCTGGTATTGACCAGTCATTGGTGTTGTTGGTAGGATGTTGTGCTGCTAACTCAAAGATGACTCTTAGTTCATTCAAATATACCAGCAGCAACATGGGAGAAAGATGGGCAATTTCCTCCTGTGTGATTTATACACAGTGTATGAAAAAACACTGGAGGGTCAGCTCTGACTCAGTTCTTTGACTAGATGGCAATTAGGTTTTTTTAAATATGCTGATGTTATGTGCCTTTGAGTAATTCTTATCCTTGGTGATAAGAATAATACTGGAAATTACTGCTAGAATTATACAATTCTGCAGTGACTTACATATTGGAAATACTTTAAAAAATAACAAAAAACAAGCAAAACCGCAATCTTATTTCCTCCTGACAAAATTTTTAACTTATTCCAGATATCTAAGATGCTACCTAAGCTGCACTTTCTTTTTCTAATTTTTTTCCCTTTGACAGTGTCTGGTAATCTAAAATCCATTTTTAATATCTTATAGAGCCTGGGAATATATCAGCCATCATGTGAGGAAACAAGGATCATTATTAATTACTGTACCAAGTCTTCAAGAGGCTCTCTCAGGTCTTCAGGTATATATGTCTCCTTTCCAATATTTTTAGTGTCAAAATGTTTATACGTCTATTACAATATTCTAAAAATGTCTGTCTAAAAACATTGACACATAATAGAGGTTAATATCACAGCCTTCTGGCTTAAGTACTGGTTTATGGTTTCTTCACTGGCTTCAGGACATCTAAAATTCTAATTCTTATATTGCTATAAAGTAGCCCTGGTAGTGCAATTATTAAGTGCTTGGCCACTAACTGAAAAATTGGTAGTTCACTTGTACCTCAATGCCTCCACAGGAGAAAGATCTAATGATTTGCTCTGATAAAGAATAAAATGGGGGGTGGGGGGGACACCAAGACAACAAAATCCATGTTGCTATGGAGTTGATTCCAACTCATAGTGACCATGTAAGACCGAGTATAATTGCTCCAAAGAGTTTCCAAAGTTGTGATCTTTATGGAATCCAGCTGCCAAATCTTTCTTCCACAGAGCAGCTCAGGAGTTGAACTGTCAGCCTTTCTATTAGAATCCAAGTATTTAACTACTGTGTCACTAGTGTTCCTTCCTGTAAAAAAGTACAGAAAGGCTAGAAACTCCTTTGTAGCAGTTCCACTTTGTCTGTCTAGAGTCAAAATTGACTTGGTGGCACCCAGCAACCACAACATATTGATAAAAATGCTCTTGCTTCTCTACCCAGTTTTTACAATTGTAGAACTTTAGTTTTAAGTATATAAAAGTTATTGAATATTATTAGAGGCTTAAGAATATCCACAGTCCCATGGTTTGAATCCACCAGATGCTCTGCAGGAGAACGAAGGGCACTTTCCTCCTGTACCATTCAGATCCGATTTGAAGGTGCCAAGGAACGTTCTGAGATCTACGAAGCATTTGAAAACATCTATCCTATTCTAAAAGGCTTTAAAAAAGCCTAAGTGTATCATTCAGTGTATCACAGTATGCTGATCTGAATATGTACCTCGGCCCAGCAAAGGAATTGCTGGGCTCTCTGACCTTTAATTGTGCATTATCTATGTACATTTTGAATTAATAAAGTCTATGTGAGTAGCTATGCTTATTGAAATGGAAAAAAAAAAGAATATCCACAGCACAGAATTGTTCAAGGCTTTTAGAATCAAGTAAGCGAACAGAAGTCTCACATACTATTTGCAGTTTAACTTCTAGGTCAGTTTGAAATCTTGTACAGTCCACTTCTTTGTTCCTCAAATTATCCATATAAAATAAAGTTTATATTTTATAGTAAGATTCAGACCAATAAATTAACCCTTATGTGAAGGTTAATTAGTATTCATAAAGTACTAAAAAATTCCTAGATGAAAGGAGCCCTGGTAATACACTGATGAAGCACTTGGCTGCTAACCAGATGTTAGCAATTCAGATCAATCATCCCATTCCATGTAAGAAAGATGTCTACAGTTTGCTCTTGCAAATAGTAGAAGGCAGTTTGCTTCTGTCTTAAGAGGGTCACTGTGAGTCAGAACTGGCTTAACAGCAACAAATTAATAATTTTTTTGTGTGTGTGAGAAAAATTTATATTTAGAATTAGTCAGCTGGACTCAGTTTAGATGATCCCAATTTTGTTGGCAACATCCAAAGCATCGTAGGCAGGAACAAGCCAAACAAAGACCTTCTTCTTTCCATCAGACCTAATCAAGGTGTTGACTTTGGCCGCATCAGTGTCATAGGTTTCCTTATAGCTTGTTTGATTTGGTGCTTGTTGGCCTTGACATCCACGATGAACACAAGCACGTTGTTATCTTCTATCTTTCTCACAGCTGACACTGTGATCAGGGGAAATTTGATGATGGCATAGTGGTCAAGCTTGTTTCTCCTGGGGGCGCTCATCCAGGGGTCTTTGGGTTGCCTTTAAAGTCTCAGCGTCTTAGGCTGCCAGAAGGTAGATGATGTGCAGCTCTTTTTTTTTTTTTTGTGGCTGTAGATGCCCTTCTGAACTGTATTCTTGGCCTTTAACACCTTTGATTTTGCATCAGTTTTGGGAAAGGCAGGGGTTTCTTTCTTTGTTTTTGGTGCTGTATTCGTAGAAAGCATTAGTATATTTTTTAAAAAAGACTTTTTTCATTAACAGTATACATTACAGTGCATTTGAGCATTGACAAATTTAAGAACCTGCTGCTGCTTACAAAAAAACGCCAAAACCTATCAAGTTACCAATCATATATTTTTAAAAGTTTTCATCAACTATGAAAATTACGAAAGTACCTAGTATTTGTTATAACAAAGGACTTAAAATATGTAAAGAAAAGATGTTACCCTTCCCTCCTGGTTCATTTGCATCACGATTGTCACTCTTTTAATGATCTGATCCAGCAGATGTTTCCATATTCATAAAACATACCTTTATAAATACAGTGTCTAACATATATTGTCATTTCCATATATGTTGAAATCATGTAGTGATTTTTCATTTAGCAAAAGCTATCTTAACAATTTATAAATATGTTCAGATGCTTTTTAGAAATTAGTATTTCTAAGAGAGTCCTTATATATAGAGTGCAATAACTTTATTCCATTCCTATTAAAGGAAACTCCTTTTAACAAGTATTTTCAGTGATGACTCGAGAATTTCCATGGTGTTTTTATATGAGGAAAGGGACCTTATAGAAGTTATGGGTAAATCCTTCTCAGTGATTTTTTTCTCAAGTGATTTCTGTGTCACCAGAGCTCCTTTATAAACAAAAGTAGCTGAAAATTTGCCTGTGTCCTCTAGATTTTCAAATATGTATTCATAGTATTCTGTTGTTATATCCTTTTGTGGCATCATTAATTTAATTTCTTATTTGTACTCCTTGCATCTTTTTTTTTTTTCGCTTTGTTAGACTTGCTAGTGACTTGTCAATTATATTAATCCTTTCAGAGAACCAATTTCCACTCTTGTTGATTTCTTTCTGCAATTTTTCTGATTTGTTTCATTTATACCTATTCTTTTTTACTTCCTCTCTTATGGAGACTGTAGGCTTTACTTGCTGTTCTTGTTCTAATTGTTGGCCATTTTGGGTTGAGGTATTAATTGATTTTGATTCTTCTTTTTGATGTGTGCATTTATTGCTGTAAATCAGCCTTTGAGTTTTGCTTTGTTTGTCCCCCAAAGATTGTGATAGTTGTGTTTTCATGCTCATTTGTTTCAAGAACTTTGTAATTACTATTTTTTTTCCTTCTTCTATTACCCAATAGTGTTCACGCAGGGTATTGCTTAGTTTCCTTGTACTTATTTTTTTCCCCTTGCTCTTCCTGTTGTTGATTTCTAATTGTATTGTGATCTGAGAAAAAGCTTTGTAGTATTTTGATGCTTTTTGTTTCATTAAGGCTTGTTTTATAACCTAACATATGGTCTGTTAAATACTATTAAGAAATCACTTGAGAAAGACTTCTCTTCCTCCATAATTTTTATCAGTTCCTTCTCCTTAAATAAAAACTTTAGCCTTCAAACCACAGTATCTCTAGAGCCATCCCTAAAAATATCTGTTTAAAGGAGTTTTTATTCTTCAGGAACTGATGTACCTAACAAATATATGTTTTTAGTCTTATTTTCTTCTCTTGGCTAACATTTTTACTTATTTGAATTTCTATGGTGTTATCTTTCTTCTTTGTCCATACTTTTTTTTTAAACAATTTCTGGTTAACATCCGTTTTTAATGTTTACTATGTAAGCAGATTTTCTGTGTCCTCTGTTTATTTTCGTTGGCTTTCATCTTTATTATTTAAACGTAATAATAATTATTATTAAACTAGTTGCATTAAAATAATTATTCCATTCTGTTTTCTTTATTCTTTCATATTTTAAAGTTGATTAACTAAGTCCCTAAACTACCAGCTCACCTTTTAGTATATACCACAATACCACAGGGAAATTATTTGTATGGCACCATGTACATCTAAGTCCTACCATTATAATAAAAATCTACTGTCTGTAATTACTGGATTAGTGATGATTTCTTAACATTCCAGAGAATAGCATCAGTCTGCAATTTTAATGTTTGTTTTTAAATTTTTTTTAGACTAATATACAGTTATCCCTCTGGGTTGAAGAGATACCTTTGACCTATGATGTCTACCCAGAAAAGGATATTGACAGAGAAGCTCTTGAACAAATTCATTTATATAAGATTCTACAGCACTAAAATAAAGTCGTGCCTTAGTGTATTGTTTTGTTGATTTTATTACAAACATAGCCCAAATACCCTAACATACTGTTTGTATATGTCTTTCAAGAACATAAGTACATACAGTTGTATATCTGTTAATAGTTATATAACTCTTGTTCTGTTTTTAATGTAATTAAAATATTTATCTGAAAATATTTGGTTAGCCTGTGTTGTGTTTTTTATTCTTTTCGAATACAAATATTTGCCACGAGCTGCAAAACTGTGTGGGGCATTCTACTCTATAATACAGGGTCACTGTGATCTAGTGGCTTAGTGGAAAGGAATTAATGCTGCCAAATCAAAGGCACGTGGTTCAAATCCACCATCTTCATGTGCAATTAATTGTCTCCCAACATCAGCTCTGGGGTCAGTTTCAACTTGATGCCACACATCAACAATTATGCATGGTAATGGACTTAATGGCAAAGAATTGGTGTCTAATTAGTTAATAAACTTAGGCAATACAGTACTCATTTTTAGTAATTTTTTTTCAACTATAAAGGTTTGATTTGTATAAAAAGAGCAGGAGTGATATGAGGATGGTTATAGCTGACCTTTACCAACTTCACAAATGAAGACTATCCCCAGAAACAGCATCAGCAACACAAAACCAGCTCCCATGAGGTCACGCTCCCACACATCTCTCTACTCATCTCAACACCAATCTTACTGCTTAACTGGGTCCAGAATCCAATAAGATAGTTCACAGACCACACAAAACCATATTACGGAAGTTAAAAAGCTATATAATTCAGATTAGTAGCAGAACACAAGGGAGCTCTGGTGGCTCTGCAATCCCAAAGGCATGTAGTTTGAATCCACCAGCTATTCCAGGAGAGAAGGATAGGGAATCTCCTCCTGTGCGATTAACTGCCTCTGAAAACCCTCTGGAGGGTCATCTATGGGTCGGTTCCGACTCAATGGTATACAGACAACAACAACGAACTGCAGAACACAGTCAAGACAGCTTCCAGAATGTGCTTATGGATGCCTTGGCCTTGAGCCTTGTGATTTTAGGCTAGTGTTACAAAGTTCTCAATTCTGCCAATATTGACTCTTTCCCCACCACCCAAGTTGTCCAGTAAGGTTAGGCAAAAGCTCTTAACTTAGCTCTGATTTTGTCTGTGGTGAGTAGCAATCCCAAGGTCAGCTCCATCTCATGTTGGGTTACTGGTCTTCTGCTTTAGCCATGGCTGCTGCTACCACCATAGATCTAGTTTACATAAGAATTTCAGACCCAAAAGATGTTCTACACTTTTGCTGCTTCTTTACTGGTGAGGAATATCTTCCTTTCTGCTACTACATCTCCTCAATTTAATGGTGAGAGTAGCAAATCCCCTTGTGGATTGATAAGACTAGCCAGTCCCCTTGTGGATAGGCTAACATGCCCTATTCTCTTATTCGCACCCATCCACATGGCAGAGTCAAATTCAATGGCAAGGAAAGCCATTTTGAACAATAAACTCCACAATCTGGATCTTTTTTTATGTCTTAACATGTTCTTAACATACTGACTTTTTTTTCTCAGCTAAATAACCATAAGAACCCTCCAGAACTCTTACTTGTTTTTCAATTCTCTCTTTTTTTCACCAGAAAATTCTGATACCTTAATTTCCCAAATCTTTAAACTCAACATAGACAGGCCTTTAGTTTCTCATCTCTGTACTGAAATTTGAAAAGTCTCCTTTAGTCTCCAGCAATCATAGGAATCACTCTTTTCCCATCTCTACAAAATTATTTTTCTGACAAGTAGGAGAAAACTATAGATTCAGATACTTTGTTCAGGTTTTTAGCTATTCAAGGAGAAAATTAATTCTTCTCTATTACACCTTGCTAGTGACAAGTCTCAGTAAAAATTAATTCTCTGACTTTTTTTTGTGAAATGGACAATCCAAATGTATGCTGACATACGTTTGGCTTTATCTTTTTAAAAATAATTCTACAACGTGGAGGAACCTTTAAAAAGTGAGTAGGTGGAGTTAAAATGAGTAAACTGAGAAATGAGAAAAATAATCTTGATACTTTGCCAGCATATACTGCTGGCTAATAATTAAACAATTTAGGTAATACTTCAAAGACTTTGAGAAAACGTGTAAAATCCATTTAATTACTTGTTGTTAGGTGCCGTGGAGTTGGCTCTGACTCATAGCAGCACTGTGTACATCAGAACACTGCTCTGCCCTGTGTCATCGTCACAATTACTTCTGTGCTTGAGGTCATTATTGCAGCCGCTGTGTCTGTCCATCTTTTTTGGGAATCTTCATCTTTTTTTTTTCTGACCAAGCTTAATGCCTTTCTCCAAAGATTGGTCCCTCCTTATAACATTCCTAAAGAATGTAAGACACAGTCTCACCAACCTTGCTTCCAAGGAACTTCCTTATTGCACTTCTTCCAAGATAGTTTTGTTCTTTTGGCTGTTGTTATTATGTACCATTGAGTAAGAACTGAGTGACAGCAGATCCTCTGACAGACTTCAGAGGCTCTAATTCACATGGGAGGAAATTGCCCATCTTTCTCCGGTGGAGCCAGCTGGTGGACTGAAACCACGTGGCTTTGGTTGGCAGTGCAACTCCTTACCACTAGGCTGTCAGAGCTCTCTGTTCTTTTGGCAGTCCGTGTTATATTCAGTATTTTTTTTTACCAACACTGCAATCCAAAGGCATTAATTCTTCAGGATACCTTATTCATTGTCTAACTTTCACATTTGTATGAAGCCACTAAAAAGATCATGGCTTGGGTCAAACACACTTTAGTCCTCAAAGTGACATCTTTGCTCTCTAAAGGAGTCCTTAACAGCAGATTTGCCCATTGTAGGGCATCATTTGATTTCTTAACAACGATGTTGCTTATTGGCCCACTTGTGAGGAGATGTTGAGGTAATTTAATTACTTAATATATCTCTTTTTTTGCTGTAACAAATCTTAAAAGATTCCAAGGCTAACAACATTTCAAATGTTAATATGAGAAATTTGCTTATAAGTATGAGAGACGAGACAGTGAGCTTAAAACTTAATTTTTCAGTGTTAGTTGTTAACTCTATTGAAGCCCCAAAAAGGGTGGTGTTTTCCAGCAGTAGTTGCAGAATGACAGTCCAGAGAAGACAACTCAGAAGCAAAGACTTTTAAAAGAATACTTTCAAAATGAACTAAGACATCCATATTCCTCTGAAAGTTTGTTAAAATCTTAAATCTAAAAGTTTTTTTAAACCTCAGTTGAATTAACTCATATTTTCCAAACAGAAAAACAATCACCTTTGATTCCCCCACCCCAAATAAATGCATGGAAAGTTTCCAAATTAAAATTTTTCATAAAGTTAGGTGTTAGGTACAACTTTCAGTTGCTTATAATACAGCAACCTCTTGGTAGGTTTCTTAGACTATGATTACCAGAGCACTGTTTGTCAACACTTTTTTCCAATGGATAAAAGGAGCCTGAAGAATTACCTCTGAAAAAGGATGATATAACAGATACCTCACTCTGTAACCATGCCAGGGGGCAGGGGATGTGGGGATTATCTGAGAGCAAAGCATCTTTGTTAAGCCTGAGTAAGATGACTACCAGGAGGCAGGATGTCACTTCCTAATATAGTATAATTCTTATTCTCAAATATCTCTAACCCTACAAATTAAGAAAGATTTGCTTCAGGGCTGAATCCTTTCTCCATCCCTCCTCAATGTGTATACTGATCAAATAATTCAAGAAGTTGGACTTCATGAAGAAGAATATGCATGAGGATTGGAGGAATTCTCATCAACAACCTACATTATGTGAATGACACAATATGGCTTGCTGAAAGTAAGAAGGACTTGAAACACTACAAAAGATTAAAGATTAAAAAAGATTAAAGACTGGAGTTCTGGTGGCCTAGTGGAAAGAAGCTGCAGTTCAATCCTGAAGATGCACATGTTCCACTGGAGAAAGAGGGGCAATCTCCTCCTGTGCCAGTTGGATCCAGTTAGATGGTACACACACACACACAGAGGATTGAAGACTACAACCTTCAATATGGATTACATCTCACTATAAAAAAGACTGAAATCCTCATCGCTCAGCCAATAGGATATTATGTTAGATGGGGAACAGACTGAAGTCCTCAATAATTTCATCTTGCCTGCGTCCACAATCAACATGTTAAGAAATTAAAAGACATATTGTGTTTGGAAAGTTTGTTGTCAAGGACCTCTCCAAAATACTAAGGAACAATGATATAAGTTTAAAGACTAAGGTGTACTTGCTTCAGGCAATGGACTTTTCAGTCACTTGCTATGCAGAAGAATCAATGCCTTTGGGGTATGGTGTTGGAGAAGAGTACTGAATACCCCATAGACTGCCAAAAGAACAAACACCAGTCTTTTTTTTTTTTTAATTGAAATTCCATCTTTATTAGTTTATTGAAAAAAAAAAACCAAAACAATAAAAACACACAAAGATCCTAACTAAGTGATCACATATACAAAGGCAAAGTAAACTCACAAGGAACTAATTTTCTCATCATTTTGGAGGTGCTAGCAGATCACTAGCCTGCTGTCTTTTCCATTTCATGAGTTTTCATGAAGCTGCAAAAAAATTGCTAGTTTTAATATAATTATCTAGACTTCAACTTAATGTGCAGTTTAGGGTGTACAGATTATCCAAACACCAGTCTTGAAGAGAGTGAAGTCAGAGAGCTCTTTGGAGGCAAGGATGGCAAAGCCTTGTCTCACATACTTGAAGCATGTTATTAGGAGGAGCTATTGCTTGGAAAGGTAGAAGGTCAGTGAAGGAGAGAAAAACCTTCTACCAGATGGACTGATATGTTGACTGTATAATGGGGTAAATTATGTTAAAGTTAATGAGGCTGGTGAAGGATAGGAGAGGGTTTAGATCTGTTATTTATAATGGCACGAGGAGTAATGGTCAACACAGTGGCACCTAACAACAATTTTTAAAGATCTCATAGTTTTATGGTATTACTGGCCAATTCTAGGAAAGGATGCTTTTAATACAAATTATCAGAGCCTATAGATTTGAATCAGAGAGCTGAGCAATGACTAAGAATGACAGAAGAAGGACCTGTTTCTGTGTCGTGCTGTGAAGAGTGTTGATGATACCATGGACTGCTAAAAGAGCAAACAATCATTCTGGAGAGGATGAAACCAAGCTGCTCCTTGGAGGCAAGGATTTTTGTAGTTCTGTCTCACATACCTTGTGCATGTGGCTAGGAGGGACCAGTCTATGGAGAAGACCATCTTGCTTGGAAGGGTGGAGAGACAGCAAAGAGAAGATGACCCTGGATGAGATAGATTGAGTAGCAGGGATAACTCAGGTGTGTCAAAGACTATGTATTTGGCTCAAGATAGGGCAGGGTTCAAAGCATTCGTACATAGGGTTGCTGTGTGTCACAGGCAACTCAATGGCACATAACAATGGCAACAGCTTGGATTTGAATATGTCATTTTTGTTAGGTGCCATCAAATTGCCTATGACTCATAGCTATCTTATGTACACTCTGAAGCCTGCCCTGTCCTGAGCTAGTCTCTCTGACTCCAACACAGAATGACTAAGGATGACAAAAGAAGAATTGATACCTTTGCATTGTGGTACTGGAGGAGAGTCTTGAACATACCATGTACTACTAAGAAAACAAATGAATCTGTCTTGAGAGAGTGAAACCAAGTTTTTCCTTGGAGGCTAGGATTTTGAAGTTCTGTCTCACATACTTTGGGCATGTGGCCAGGAGACACAGATCCTTGGAGAAGGATATGCTCTGAAGGGTGGAGGGACAGCACGGGAGAGGAAGACCCCAGATGAGATGGATTGATAAAGTAACTAGAGCCGTCTTGGGTGGGGCGGGGTAGGTGTGTCAGATTTGCATACACTCATTTAAGGAAGGAGCTCTTAATGGCACATCATTAACCACCTGTGCTAAATGAAAAGTTGATGGTTCTAACCCATGTTTGAAAGATCAGGCAATATGTTCCAGTAAAGATTTATAGCGTAGGAAATCCTATGGGAGCATGTCTACTCTGCCCTGTAGTGTTACTATAAATCAGAATCAGCTTAACATGATGGATAGTTTTTCATTAAATAGATGTACTTTATGCAATAGGCCTTGGTTGTGTAGTGTGTAACATGTCCAGAGCTAACCAAAACAATGGTTCAAATCTACCAGCCACTCCATAGGAGAAGGGTGGGCAGTCTCCTACAAAGATTTATAGGCTTAGAAACTTAATGGCATGCACACCCATGTTTATCATGGCTTTGTTCACAATAGCAAGGAGTTGGAAACAACCTAAGTGCCCATCAACAAGCAAATGGATAGAGAAGCTGTGGTATATTCACACAATGGAATACTATGCTGCATTGAAAAACAAGGAACTCATGCAGTTTTATTCAAAATGGGTGACCCTAGAGGACATTATGCTGAGTGAAGTATCTCAGTCACAAAAGGACAAATACTGCATGGTGCCATTGTTGTAAAACAGGACTGACATCGGTTTGGGGGGGAGACTGAGAAAGATGGCTTAAATAATGTATACTGCATTTAAACAGATGAGGGAGAAAACTGTTTAAAAGGGATGTGTGATTAGATATTTTTGTCATGACAGGAATCCAGAATGAAGGCTGCATAGGTGAATGGACCTCAGGGGAGGGATTGTAAAACAATGAAAGAATTTTTCTTGTACTTTTCCAAGAGGGTAGCTGAGGAAGGGTTGGGAGGGGAGGAAAGTGCAACAATGAATGAATGGAAATCCAAATTGTAAATTTTCATTGAAATTAATAAAAAAAGGAAATCACAAAAAAAAAGAAACCTAATGGAAGGTCACTATAAATCAGCACTGACTCGAAGGCATTGGGGTTTCTGTGCAAGTTCAATTAGAGAACAGTGGATGATTTACATAGTTAATTTACATAATTATTTTTAATAAGTTGACTATGTAGGTGTATGCATCAGAGAGCTGGACAATGACTAGGGATGATACAAGGAGAATTGATGCCTTTGAGCTGTGGTGCTGGAGAAGAGTACTGAGTATAATATGGACTGCTAGGAGAAAAAACAAGTTAGTCCTGGAGAGGGTGAAGCCAGGATGCTCCTTGGAGGCAAGGATTCTGAAGCTCCAACTTACATACTTTGGACATGTTGCAAGGTGGGATCAGTCCTTAGAGAGGGACATCATTCTTGGGAGAGTGGAGGGTCAGCTCAGGAGAGGAGGATCCTCGATGAGAGAGATTGATTCCATCACTGGGGTAATGGGGATAGGCATGTCAGAGACATTAAGATTGGCAAGGGATAGAGCAGGGTTTAGGGCTGTTGTACCTAGAGTCGCTATGAGTTGCAGGCAACTTGACAGCACATAACAGCAACAACAACGTAGGTGTTTCTTCACTTATTACTCACATGTTTTTAACACTCTTTGGTATAGATGGTATATTTTTATTTTTAAAAAAGAGATTAAAAATTCAAGGTACAGCATAGATGAGTCTTAAAAATGTACTAAGTAAAATAAGTTAGTCATTAAAAGACAAATATTGTATAATTCCAATTTTATGACATTTCTAAGGTAGACAAAGTTTTTTATTGTTGTTATATGCTGTTGTGTTGGATAACCAACTCATAGCTGACCATCCACCAGATTTTCAGAAGCAGTAAAATAGCACGGAAGGAGATTGCCCATCTTCTGCAGAGGAGGTGGTGTATTCAAACAACGTGCCTTTGAGTTGACAGCACAGCTCCTTACCACTTGTTTATTTAATGTGAACTACCAAAAGAAAAGGAAGTCTGTCTTAGAAGACATTCAGCAAGAATGCTCTTTAGAAACAAGGATTGTGAGACTTTCCCTACCATACTTAGGTCATGTTATAACAGGAAGGACCAGCCATTGGAGAAGGAGATCATACTTGGAAAAGTAGAGAGTCAGTGAAAAAGAGGAAGACCTTCAAGGGGATGGATTGACACATGATTTCAACAATGGGCTAAAGCACAGCAGAGATTGCACAGATGTTCAGGATCAGGCAGGGTTTTGTTATTTTGTAGCTAGTGTCACTATGAGTCCCAGCCCACTGAAAAGCACCAACAAACAAGGATGTTGTTAACACCAACAAAACAAGGGTGGACAAAAAAACCCCAAACACCAAAAAATAAGAAAGGGAGACTCAGTGCTTAGAGTATACTGAATTTCTATTAAGTGTGGTGGCAAAGTTTAGAAACATAAAAATAACATGGCAAATAAGTTATGAATTATGAATATGAAGATTGTTAAAAAGTGAGCTGTGAAAGGACACACGTTGTCTAAGACATCATCATAAAAAGCTAAGGAAGGAGTTATATACAGACTAATTTTTTAATAGTCAGGAGGAATGGAAAAGAGAGGTAAAAATTAATACAACTCAATTTCTTATAGTGAATATATGAAGTCATAGTAGATCCTCTAGTGCATTTTCTGAGGCTATAAATCTCACAGGACGAGATTGCCTATCTTTCGCTCTTACAGGATTTGGTGGATTCAAATCATGTGCTTTGGGGTTGATAACATTACTCCTTACTTAATAGGTCTCCAGAGCTCCCCAAAATTAGTAAGGGGGAAAAATAAACACTTATTAAGATGGGTGATGGGGAATACCAATAATAGGTTGATCAGCACAATATTAGTAAAGAGAAGCACAGAAAAATATAATAGGATTAGTGGAAATTAGAATTACAGGGAGGGAGGGGGAAGGGAGATTACATTGTGGGTAAAGAAGATAATGTTACAGAACAAAATGTATATGAATCACTGAGTGAAAACTATTTTGCTTTGTAAACTTCTCAAATCACAAATCAAATAAAAAAGGCAAATACTTTGTTACATATATATGTATGTGGTGCTGGAGAAGAGTATTATACAAAACAAACAAAAAAACCACCCAAACATGTCTATTATGGAGAGGGTGAAACCAAGTTTCTCCTTGGATGTCAGGAGCTCTGTCTGATTTTGAAGCTCTGTCTCACATACTTTGGACGTGTTACCTGAAGTGACCCTCCTTGGAGGGACCATCAAGCCCAGGCAAAAAAGTGAAGGGACAGCACAGGAGAAGACAACCTTGGATGAGATGGACTGACACAGTGACTGAGGTAATAGAGGCAGGTGTGTCAAGAGACAGATTGAGTTGGGATAGGGTAGAGTTCAGAGGTATTATGCATAGGGTCACTATGAATTGCAAACAACTTGACAGCACATAACAACAACTGGTGGCATAGTCCCTAGGGAGCTGCACTGCTAATCCAAAGAGGACGCTTCTCGGGGAAGGAAGGAAGAAAAAAAAAAAAAAGATGACGCTTCTCTGGTGGTTTGAATTCTTCAATGGTTTCTTGGGAGAAGGAAGGGTGGTCTCCTTCCATGTAATTTACAGCTTCCTGAAAAACCACTGAAGAATCAACTGTGAGTCAGTTCTGACTTAACTACAATTAGTTTGAGTTTAGATTTGCAATAAAGTGGCAGTATATTTCTAGTACTAGTTATGTCATTTTTAGTTTAACAGATTAAACCACATACTTAGGATGTATATCTGTTGTTATATGCCATCGAGTTGCCTGTGACTCTGTGACCCTATGTACAACAGGTCTGAAGCCTGCCCTGTCCTGAGCCAGTCACACTGAGTCGAACACACCTACCCCCATTGCCCCAGCCAGTCTCACTGACTCTGACACACCAACTCCCATTGACCCAGTTATTGTATCAATCCATCTCATCAGGGGTCTTCCTCTCCTCCACTGTCCCTCCACCATTCCAAGTATGATGTCCTTCTCTGATGACCAGTCCCCTCCTGGCCATGCGTCCAAAGTATGTGAGACAGAGCTTCAAAATCTTAGCCTCCACAAAGAAACTTGATTTCACCCTCTCCAAGACAGACCTATTTGTTTTCTTGGCCTATGTTGTATGTTCGACACTTCTCCAGCACCACAACTCAAAAGCATCTATTCTTCTGTCATCCTTAGTCATTGTCCAGCTTTCTGATGCATAGCATGTCCTTGTGAAGACCAAGACCATAGCCTGGATCAGGTGCATCTTAGTCTCTAGACTGACCTTGTTACTTCTCAGTACTCTGAAGAGGTCCCTGACAGCAGATTTTCCCACTGCAATTCATCTTTTGATTTCCTGACTGCTGGGCCGAGAGTATTGATTGTGAAGCTTAGCAAGCTGTAATTGTTAACCTCATTCCCTTCTCCATCTATCATGGTGCTGCCAGTTGGCGAGTGGTGGGAGTATTTGTCTTCTTGATGTTGAGCTATAATCCAAATCGAAGACTACAGTCCTTGACATAATACTCTCAACATCTTAAATAGCGATTTTTAAATATATCAATAATAGGTTTCCCTGCACTAATAAGATCAGACTATACATACTGAGTATCATTTACATCAAAACAGGAAGAGTAATTTTTCATTGCATTCACACTTAAACTAAAAAAAAAAGCCTTTAAACCTGTCCTTAAGTAACCTGATCATTCCAGTTCAAAAATATTTGATGAAAATAAATTATTCATTGAAGAGAAAGGACATACAGGCAAGAAACTCTTAACACTCTCCACTTATAGTAAGTTCACTTAATTGTTGTTGTTATGTGCTGTCAAGTCACCTATGACTCAGTGACCCTATGTACAACAGCTCTGAAGCCTGCCTTGTCCTGAGCCAGTCTCATTGAATCCAACACCCCTGAGTGCCATTGCCCCAGTTACTGTATCAATCCACCTCATTTGGGGTCTCCTCTCCTCTGTGGTCCCTTCACCCTTCCAAGTATGATGTCCAAGGACTGGTCCCTCCTGGCCACATGCCCAAAGTATGTGAGAGAGAGCTTCAAAATCCTAGCCTCCAAGCAGAAACTTGGTTTAACCCTCTCCAAGACAGACCTATTTGTTTTCTTGGTAGTCCATGGTACGTCCACTCAATAGTATGTGGAAAACATTAAGGAAAGTACACTGGCGAGGAAAAGAATTGCCCACAACTTTTCTTTGATCTATATTTTGTGCATGTCACAGGACAAGGGTGCACCTCAAAGGCAAACTTGCCCTTCATTCCACCACCAAACTGGCAGGGTAAAGTGTGTAGAGCACTGTATCTCCTCCTAGGTGTGACGTGACAGTGAAGAAAATCTCTGTTGGATAGCTTCCTGCATCGTCCAAACAAATGAAACTTCCATGTAAGAAGCATAACTTCTATAAAACAGGACCCGTCAGACTAGGAGATTGTCATATGTTACTGCTAGGATTGTCATAAAAGCCTTAAAAATATTTAAATACCTTGACTAAGCAGTTTAATTTCTAGAAATTTAAGATAATAATCTGAGATTTGCAAATGATTTCTGTATGACAGCTCATTACAGTGTTGTTGATAATAGGTGAAAAACTGGAAACCACCTGAGTGTCCAGTCACAAGGTATTAATTAAATTCATTTCATCCTTGTTCTGGAATTCACATTCAAATACAGAAGAAATTTCAAGAAATGTCAGCATAAGGTCCTATTTTTAAAATTAATATGTGTGTGTATATATATATGTAGGTGAAAACAGTAAAAGATTATGAGCAAATACATATGAAACTTTGCATTTCATATTTTGGGTAGGTATCAGGAGGGGCCAATCCTTGGAAAAATACATCATCCTGGAAAAAGTAAAGGGTCAATGAAAGAGGAAGATCCTCAATAAGAACGACAAGTTTCTTGGCAAGACATTATACAATATTTCAGGTCAGGAGGAAGTAGAAAATGTTAGGGGGCAGGGAGGAACCAAATGGAGGATACTGGGAAAGCAATAAAACATCAAAGTGGTGAGTCTGATGATGCTCTATGTTTAAAGAATATAGACAAGGACCAGAGCAGCTTTTCCTGCCCAAGCCTTCACCCAAGCTAAAAAACTAATTTAGGGGGCTAGTAAGTGTTTCTTCATTTCCTTTCTTCCTTATCGCTCCTTTTCCCTTCATAGCGTCATAGCATAGGGAGAGATTATTTCCTTTTTCTCTTACCCTAAAGCTTTGAGTTTTCAAATACATGAAAGAGAAGGTGCTGCTTACTGAAAGAATCCTGTTCCAGGAAATCAAGACCAAGGTCATTTTCATATGTGCTTGAGGTAGTAATAGAATGGGGATCTCTTCTAGTTAGCAACCAAATATCAAAATGTTCCTCTCCAAAGGAACTACCAGAAGGATAGGATGGACTGTGAGGCGCAGGTGTACATAACAGGACTGTGTTACCATCTATAGCTCCGACAGAGAGTTGGGACATTTTCAACATTAACAACTTCCTTCAAGAACGCGTACCTACAATTTCGGATTACCAGTGAGTGATATTTCCATTAAGGGAACATAAAATTGAAAGCTGCAAATTACACTTTTCCTAGTCTTATGCTATGCTTTCCAACAAGTCATGTTCATCTATCTGTATTTAAAGATTGTATTTTTTATTTTCCTTGTATATATAGTTAACACAATATTGCATTTTGTCTAGCTTAGTTAAATAAAGAATAACCTCAAACCAGCAGTTTTCATAAATGATGTAGGAACTGATGGAGAGAAATAGACTGAAGTGTTCCAGTTGCTTTGTTCTCTTTTATGACCAAGCAGGAAGTTTCAAAGCAAACCTCCACCTCTCAGGAAGTTTACGTCACACTGAGTGTTGACATCCTGTTTAATATTGTCTTAAAACTTTCTCAAAACTTTACTCACTGTACGAATTAAAATGTTTGAGTAATCTGCCCTGAAATCATGTTTGCTTTTATCCTTGGAAGGTATGTGTAAGTTAAAAATGACAACTGGAATCTCTTTATTACTAATAATGATAAGAGTAAATATTTTTTTAACATCAAGTGCCTATAATTATAACCATCTATGTCTCTATCCCCTAGCCCTTTGTCACTTCATCTCTCAAGGGGTCCCCATCAAAAAAGTTCTGATTCATTAGTTATGTAGCTAATGCTCTAAAAATAAACAAAACCCTCAGTGGAGCACGCAGGTGCTCCCATTTAGGACATAAAATGCAAAATTCAAGACAGGAACGTGACATGCTGGTTCTAGTCTTCTAGCACCTACCCATGTGACTCTGGACAAATCCCTTGATTTCTGTAACTTTGGTTTTCTTGTTTGCAAAAGGAAACATTCATTGATCTTACTTATGTGCAAGTCCATGGGAGATATCAGGTACCAAAAAGTCATTTTTCTCCAATTAATAGCAAAACAAATATATAGCACATTTTTAAAACTTTTTTGTGATGTGAGTATGAGTTTACTCTGTAAACTGATTTTCCATTCAGTTCATAAATGTTATGTTTTGTGTCATTGGTTAAAATTCTCATATCATAGGAACCCTTTCTACTTCTTTTCTGTGTTTTACATTTCCTTTTGCCCTTCTTTCCTGCCCCTTCCCACCGTCTAGCATTAATCATGGGCAAATACTGTCCTTTTGACATTATATGGTTGATTGCTCTAAGGAATCCATCCCTCCCTGGTGTAATTGATCACCTGTTAGGCCCATTGTTTTAGTTCTTTCTTGACTGAAAGTTGAGTCACTTGGCTGGTTTTAGTTGCATGCTTGAAGGGTCACTTACTCACTCACTGCCATCAAGTTGGGACCAACTCATAGTTAACCCTCCAGTGGATTTTCAGAGGCTAAAAATTGCATGAGAGGAGATTGCTTATCTTTCTCCTGCATAGCAGCTTGTGGATTTCAATCTCCTGGTTTAGATTGACAGCACAACCTCTTAGCCTCGAGGCCACTAGAACTCCAGACTTTTATTGCAGAGTGACTCAGGACCATAATCTTCAGGGTTCCACTAGTCTCCATCAGACCTGTAAACCTGATTTTTTTTTATGATTTTGAGTTTTGTTCCACATTTCCATTTCATTTTATTTAGGACTCTTTGTTCTGATCCTTTACGAAACAGTTTACAATGGTAACCCAACACCATCTATTTCTTCTGGGGTCAGGGTCCACATGGCAGAACTTCCTTACATGAATTGGTTAGGATTCTTTTTGGTCAAAAGAAATAGAAATCTACTTATCTTGTTTGAACAAGAAATTCCCTTTATTACAAAGATACAGAAGTGTTTTACAGTATCTAAGGACAGAATGGGATCATAGAAAGCCCAAAGGTAATTGTCACCAGAACTGTCTCTCTTCTGCCCCTGCCTGCTTCTCTATAATTTTTTTTTATCTGCTTTTGAATATCTGCTTCATTCTACTCTATTTCTGTGGATAAAGTTGTCCAGTTTCTTCTAACCAAATAATGGGAAATAGGATATCCTGATGTAATGGAAATAATTGCGTCCCAAAAAAATAAGTTGAAGTGCTAATCTCTATACTTGTGAATGTGACCTTTTTTGTAAATAGGGTCTTTTTATTTTTAATTGATATTTTAATGAGAGTTTACAGAAAACTTGGATTTCCATCCATGCATTTGTTGTGCATTTTCCTCCCTACACACCCCAGTTCATTTTTCTCTTTTAAAAAAAATTTTTTAAGTTGTATTATTTTTACATATACCATCAAATCAGATCTGACTGGTACAGGAGGAGATTGTCCCTCCTTCTCCAGCAGAGCATCTGGTGTATTTGAACCGTGTACCTCTGGGATTGCAGTGCAGCGTCTTGCCACTAGGCCACCAGAGCTCCAAATTTTTTTTTAAATTTTGTGTATATGTACTGTCGAATTGGATCCAATTGGTCCAGAAAGAGATTGTCCCTCTTTGGGATTGTGGCATAGCTTCTTGCCATTAGGCCACCAGAGCTCCCTTCATTTTTCTCTTTAAAAAGATTCTTTCTTCACCAAAGAAAACAGTCAGATGGCCAACAAATATATGAAGAAATGTTCAAAATCCCTAGCTCTAAGAGAGATGCAAATCAAAACAACTCTGAGATATCATCTCACCCCAGTAAGAATAGCAAAATTTAACAAAACAGCAAACAACAAATGTTGGCGACGCTGCTGAGAAACTGGAACACTTATTCACTGCTGGTGGAAGTGTAAAATGGTGCAACCACTATGGAAGGCTGTATGGTGCTTTCTCAAAAAGTTGCAAAGAGAAATACCATTTGACCCAGCAATTCCACTTCTGGAAATTCACTCTAAAGAAACCATACCACCACCCAAACAGATGCACACTCATGTTTATTGCAGCTTTGTTCTCAATAGTATAGAGCTGTAAACAACCCAAGTGTCCATCAACAAATGAATGACTAGAGAAGCTCTGGTATATTCACACAGTGGAATACTATGCAGCACTGAAAAACAAGGAACTCATGAAATACTATGCTAAGTGGATGACCATAGAGCACATTATGCTGAGTGAAATATCTCAGTCATGTAAGGACAGATAGTGCATAGGGCCACTATTGTAAAATAGGACTGACATTGGGGTTGAGAGAAGACAGAGAAGAAGGGGAGGAATGAAACATGCGATCCAAAATTGGGTAAAATCTATCATCAAGAACTCTGGTGACAAAAAAAAAGTCTTTTCGTGCTGCAAACTACTTAAAGAATTTTTAACGTCAAAATGGATAAAATTAAAAGTTTTCTGATTCCTTACTTTATACTTTTTAAAGTATAAAGTATATACTTTTAAAAATATTTTTAGATACAATGTTCTTAAATTTTGAAAAGGAGACTTATATCTGGACATGATATGCTTGTCTTCATTCAGATCTCCCAATATCAAACTTGACCCACTGAAAAGACAACCGTGAGGGGAAATTATATGGAGCCACGTACCATAGTGGTTTAGAGTGCAGACTCTGAATTCCAGCTATTTGGCTTAGGGACATAGCTATTATTTATTGTGTGAGTAACCTGAAACGTTGCTGAACCTTTTACTGTCTCAGTTCCTTCATCTACAAAATGGGGCTATACAGATAGCCTACGTTATAGAGTTATAATAAAAACAATACAAATAATGTACTTAGAACAATGATGGCACAAAGTAAATTCTTAATAAATATCAGATTGGAAAGAAAAAAAATAGTACGGAAAGCTCTTTACCATTAACTCAATGGGAGAGTCATGTTCCAAAAGCTATCTTTTTATACAAAATCTAATACATAGACAGTTTCCCCCAGCAACCCAATTCAGCATAGTCCCTTATTTTTGCTCTGATAAGGTATATCTTCCCTCCCTGCTCCTAAATAAATTTGATTCTGATTTTCTTAACATATTCTTTTGGATTCTGAGCAAATCACAAGTACTCTGTGGTTCCTTTCCTAATTACTCTACCTCCATTGCATCTTGACTCTCCTGTTCTTCAGGACTTTCAGGAATGCACCATCCAATTACCTTCTATGTCTTTCCTTCTTCGCTCATTCAAATAGGAATAATGTTCCATCTCGAACCTCCAAAACAATTTCTTAGACTCTGGCAGTGGTTTTTTGGGTGTTTGTTTTTTTTTTTTAAGCTGAAATGGAGGCAAAGAGGGGTTTAGTATACAAGGGTTTGTCTACCTCTTAATTTTATTGACTATGGTATCCAATATCTGCCATTAGTAACTAAATAGATTACACTTTAAGACTATTATTTTTATTTATGAATTATTGGTTTTAATAAATAGAAATCATGAAAAACACTAACTTAGCTGTCAAATACTCTGCAATGTCTTACATAATTGGAAGTAGACTTGGTAGTAAGTCCATAAAACCATAAACCAGGCATCACCATTAACTTGGGGCCAATTACCTTAATTATAAACATATTGATTTACCAGGAACAGTGATTTTTCACTATTAAAATTAAATCTGAAACGTGACAATAAACAGCCATTTTAAAGTAGTGTCCAGTGACCTAGTGTAGTGATATGGTGAAAAAAGATACACAGTGGTGATTATAAAGATTAAAAACAGCAATGTTTATAGAAATTAGGATTGTTTGATGATGTAAAACAATGACCTTTTCATACAAGTTGTGTGTAGAACACAATTTTGTCGATAACTTATGTTGTACTTGTCATACACTGTATCACATTTCTTTCTTTTATTGCTGTCATTATGGACTGCTGAGTCAGAAATTGACTCATAGCTGATCCTCCAGCAGATTTTCAGAGGCAGTAAATTACACAGGAGGAAATGGCCCACCTTTCTCCCACAGGGCAGCCGATGGATTCAAACCACGTGCCTTCAAGTTGGCAGTGCTGCTCCTTACCACTAGTTCTGTTGTAGTTATGCACCATCAAGTCGCTGTGACTCATAGTGACCCTGTTTACAACAGCTCTGAACTCTGCTCTATTTTGAGCCAACCTCATTGACTCTGACACACCTACTCCCATTATCCTAGTCACTCAGTCAGTTAATGTCATCGAGGGTTTTCCTCTCCGGCGCTATTCTTCCATCCTTCCAAGCATGATGTCTCCCCCCCAAAGACTGGTCCATCCTTGCAACATGTCCAATGTATGTCAGATGAAGCATAAAAATCCTTTCCTCCAAGGCCAGCCTGGTTTCACCCTCTCCAAGATGAAAATGTTTGTTCTCCTAGCAGCCCATCGTATATTCAATCTCTTCTCCAGCCCCACAACTCAAAGACATCAATTCTTCTTCTGTCATTGTTAGTCATTATCCAGTTCTCTGATGCATAGCAAGTAATTACAAAGACCATGGACTGGACTGTGTGCACCTTAGTCTCTAGACTGACATCGTTGCTCTTCAGTACTCTGGTGAGGTCCCTGACAGCAGATTTTTCCCAGTGCAGTTCATCTTTTGATTTCCTGGCTCCTAGTACCAAAAGTGTTGATTGTGGAGCCAAGTGAGGTGAAGCTGTTAACAATCTCAATCTCTTCACCATCTATCTATCTATCATAGGTGCAGTGGTGAGAATCTTTGTTTTCTTGATGTTGAACTTCAACCCATATTGAAGGCTGCAGTCCTTGACCTTCTGCAGCAAATGCCTCAGGTCCACTTCAGTTTTGGCAAGCACAGTTGTGTCATCTGCATATCACAATTTGTTAATGAGTCCTCCAATCCTGATGCCACATTCCTCCTCTCATATAATCTGTTCCGCATAAAGATTGAAAAGGTATGGGGAAAGGTTGCATCCCTAGCATACACCTTTTCTGATTTTGAGTCACGCAGTGCTTCCTTGCTCTGTTCTGATGACTGCCTTCTGGCCCAAGTGTATGTTTTACACAAGAACAACCCAGTGTTGTGGGATTCCTGTTCTCTCAGAGTTAGCCACAGTTTGTTGTGATCTACACAGTCAAATGCCTTTGCATAGTCAATGAAACACAGATAGACACCTCTAGTTCTTTAAGTAATAGTGTCATATAGATGTTTTTATTATTATTTATTATTATTATTATTCTTTTGAAGTTGAAAAAACAAAAGTTAAGAAAGTTTAGGCAACTTCTTTGGTTCACATTTTTTAAAGGATCAGAACTCAACTACATTTACAATGACTCCAAATTCTTGACTTTTCCCACTTTATCAACTTTTATTATATACAATATGCTTTATTTAAATGTGTGAAACAACTTAAGTAAGGGAGTAATTATGTCATACATAGTTTTTCTAGCCCGAAAATAGAATTTTAGGCAGGATACTCTATTGTGGTTCTTTCCTTTTTTTTCTGTTCTCAAATTCATATCAACCTATTTTTCACTATAGTTTTTTATTTGTGCCCTCTACTTCACCTGTAGATTTTAATTGAAGCTGCCTGAGCAAGTACCTTAAAAGGACTGTCCTCAACTACAAATGGATGTTGTGTAGGAAACCGGGTAGGGAATTGTCTCTTTAGGTCATTCCCAAAACTATCTGCTCTAAGATTAATATCAGATTAGTTATTAAAAGTCAAAGGTCAAAAATGTTCCAAATGTTTTAATATGCTGTACCACTCCCTATTTCCAACACTAACTGTTCCTCAGTTCAGCTTCCCACTCCAGTCTATGTCTTTTGGGTTCTCAAGTTTGCTGGAAGGTCTCAAAGAAATGAAAATTCCATGAGGGAATTAGCTGTGTGTTGCAGAGACTGGTGAGCAATGGACCAGGATCCTACAGACTGTCAGTTGCTGCGCAGATGGATGCCATGTCCCAGGAAAGCAAGAGAGTACTGAGTTACCATGAGCTCTAGCTCATAAATGTCTAGCAGGGTAGGGCTTAACCCTATCTTCTTAATACAACAATACTTCATCACAAAATGGGAGGCTATCGATGGAAGAGCCACATTAATTAATTGTATGTACCACAGTCATAATTGTCTGACCACGATTCAGAACCTGACAAGAGGTTGCAGTTGTAAAGAGTTTTGGTCCTTCTGCTTGACCTGAGCCATCTTACTGTGTTTCCTCCCAGTGAGGTGTGAGTCCTTGAGCAGAGAAAGGCTTAGAAAGAAGAAGCCACCCTGGTCCTTTTCCCCTCACGGTTCTGTTGGTGGAAAAGTAGAGTTAGTCCTCCCAGTTGTGCTTGGTTTTTGTCTTATTGTGTGCCTTTGAGCCAAACTGGTCCATAGTAGGCCCTCAAGCGGGGTTTCAGAGGCAGTAAATAGCACGAGAGAAGATTGCCTAACCCTCTTCTGTGGAGCAGCTGGAGGATTACAGCTGTGTGGGATTGCAGCACACTTTCTTATCAATAGGCCACCAGAGCTCCCTTGTTATGTCTTGATGATGGTATATTAAAATGCGTTCCACAGACATTCTTCTCCCGTGATTTGATAATCTCTTCAGACCTAGCCCATCCTCCAGGGCAGACAGGCCTGAAGGTTCTCTTGGGGCTCTTTCTGATGTCTGCCTCTTTATCTTGTTTGACAGTAAGTTTCTGATTTGCCTACTTACTCTAATAAGCAGGTCTAGGTTGCTCCCACGAGTTTTCTGACCTACAGCCTTAAGTAGTTCTGTTGATGAAACCAAAGTAATTTGATGTCTGCCAGATTGAGATACTTTAATTCCTTTGTACAGTTATAATTGTATACACATAGTTCTATCACAGTGGTCAGTTCATCTTAGTATGTAGCCTTGATGATTAGAGAAGGCAAGCTAAATAATTCACCTGATATACCAAACCTAATGTCTTAACAAAAGAAGAAAGATGATTACATTGGGATGATGTTTTGAGAAAACCTGTGTTGGTATCTACTGATTACTATGTGTTTCCATAAAAGCATATAAGCCAATGTTTAATAAACTGCTCTAGAATGTTGCAGGACATCAGATCCTAATGTTTATTTCATGTAATTATTAGAATACATACTGTTTCTCATTTTGAAGATTGAGGAAGTTATCATGTTTCAGCTTTCCAGATATTTGCACTTCTCTTACCAACAACTCTTCTTTACACTGTATTTCAGAGATTATAAACACTGGTTCTGAAATAAATAAATTTTTCTAGCACCTAAAGATATGATTCTATGGAACCCTAGAATCTTGAACTCAGTTCAAAATGCTCCTGATTATATCTTCACATTTTGTGGACTACTTCTTTTTTTTTATTTGCTGTGCACCTTTGAATCAGATCTGACTGGCACAGGAGGAGATTACCCCTTCTTCTCCAGCAGAGCACATGACTTCAGGATTGCAGTGCAGCTCCTTGCCACTAGTCCACTAGAGCTCCCTGTGGACTTCTTTAGATTTATTCATTTAACAAACATTAATATCATGGTGTGCTGAACTTGGACAAAGTTGAATAACTAAGCAATTTACTCTCTAATTGGAGATGGAAAGATATCCCCAACCAATACATATTCTCGCTTGGCTAAAATGAATTGAATTGAGTAGGTCAAGCTAAATGTGAAGATAGCTAGCAATAACATTCCAAATTTCTAATGTTGGCATGATGAATTTTCAGAATTAAAAGCCTATTGTAGAGGCATGTGTAATATGCACATTTTTATTAGGAGAAGAGAGAGTAATTTCTATTTTTTTCCACCTTTGAAATATTTCTTTAAGCATAAAGATGGGAAAAAATAAAAATATCTTTTTTCAGCTTTTAAAAAGATACCATTTTACTTTTTAAAAAATAATTATTTCCTCCCATGACCTCCTTAAAGAGCCTACAGGCAAAAAATCATGAAAATGTATATCAAAGTAAAGCACCAGGAATTGATGGAATACCAATTGACATATTTCAATAAACAGATGCTGCCCTGGACATGCTCACCAGATTGTGCCAAGAAATCTGGAGGACAGCTACCTGGCCAACTTATTGGAAGAGATTCATATTTATTCCCATTTCAAAAAAAAGGTAACCCAACAGAATGTGGAAATTATCAGGAAATATCACTAATATCACCCGGGGGAGGGTTAAACCAGGCTGCTCCTTGGAGGCAAGGATTCTAAGGCTTCGTCTAACGTACTTTGGACATGTTGTAAGGAGGGACTGGTCCGTGGAGAGGGACATCATGCTTGGAAGGGTGGAGGGACAGCACAGAAGAGGGGAAGGCCCTCTAGGAGGTGGATTGATTCAGTGACTGGGGTAATCGGGATGGGTGTGTCAGAGGCAGTGCGATTGGCACAGGACAGAGCAGAGTTTACGGCTGTTGTACATAGGGTCACTATGAGTCGCAAGCAACTTGACGGCACATAACAACAACAATCACTAATATCACACACAAGCAAAATCCTGCTGAAGACTATCCAGAAATGACTGGAAAAGTACATAGACAGAGAACTACCAGAAATACAAGCTGGGTTTAGAAGAGATCATGTCACTAGAGACAACCATTATTGCCAATGCCAGGATCTTGACAGAAAGCAGAAAGTACTAGAGGAATGACTGTCTGTGTTTCATTGACTATGGAAGGGAGTGGGTCAGGGATGTGTCCTTTCTCCATACCTTTTCAATCTATATATACAGGACAGATTATTCATGAGGCTGGGCTTTATGAAGAGGAATGTGGCAACAGGACAGGAGGAAGACTCATCAATGCAGATGACACTACCTTAGATGACACTACCTTACTTACTGAAACTAAGGCAGAACTGAAGTGCTTGCTGCAGAAGATCAAGGACTATAGTGTTCAATATGGATTGAAGTGCAACATCAAGAAGACGAAGATTCTCACCACTGGCCAATTGGCAGCACCATGGTAGATGGAGAATAGATTGGGGTTGTTAACAGTTACAACTTGCTCATCTCCACAATCAATACTCTTGGCACCGGCAGTCAGGATCAAAGGACAAATTGCATTAGGTAAATCTTCTGTCCGCAAAGTTTCCAGAGTACTGACTGAGAAGCAACAATGTCAGTCTAGAGATTAAGGTGTGCCTGATCCAATCCATGGTCTTCACAATTACTTGCTATGCATCAGAGAGCTGCATAATGAGTAAGGATGAGAGAAAAATTGATACCTTTGAGTTGTGATACTGGAGAAGAGTCTTGAACATATACAATGGACTGCAAAGGAAATAGGTCTACAAAACAGGTCTGTCTTGGAGAGGGTGAAACCAAGTTTCTCCTTGGAAGCTAGGATTTTGCAGCTCTGTCTCACATACTTGGGCACGTGGCCAGGAGAGACAGGTCCTTAAAGAAGGACGTCGTGCTCAGAAGGGTGGAGGGACAGCTCAGAAGAGGAAGCTCTGGATGAGATGGATTGATACAGTAACTGGAGCAATGGGGGGTAGGTGTATTGGAGTCAGTGAGACTGGCTCAGGACAGAGCAGGCTTCAGAGCTGTTGGAGATAGGGTTGCTATGAGTTGCAGGTGACTCTACAGCACATAATATTGAGTTTTACATTTCAGAATTCAGATGTGAATTTCCGTATTTGGGCATATATTCAAAGAGCTAAAGGCAGATTTGGCTTAGCAAATATTTACCAGTAAATTATTCATGTTATTGTTATGAGCCATCGAGCACATTTTAAAATCTGCCTCAAAATCTGCCTGTTTTACCTTCAAAACAGTCAGTCATAGGGTGGAAAGTAAAAATGTATAATTAATATTTACTTCATGACAGAAACACTTTTTATTTGATTATCACAACACAATACCTGTCTGAGGTAGACACTGTTATTAACTACACTTAGAGATCAGGAAGTGGGCACAGAGACATTAAAGAACATACATTGAAGAGTTGCAAGTATTAAGTCCTATGGCTAGGATTCAAACCCAAGCCAGCTTGACTCCAGTGCATAGTGTATAAACACTGTTTTCTTGTGTCGTTTTCTGCTACATTGTGCAGTAAATTTACTTTCCTGCTTTTTTTCAGACTGTTAAGACAGTCTTGAAATGATACTTGGAAGCTGATGACTCAGCCAATTTATCCCTTCCTAATTCCATCTGTACTGTATTTTCCTCCAATCCTGAAGCCACATTCCTCTTTATAAAGACCAGCCTCCTAAACGATCTGTTCTGCATCTAGATTGAAAAAGCATGGAGACAAGAAGTATCCTTAATGCACCCCTGTCCTCATTTTGCAGTGTTTCCTTGCTCTGTTCTGATGACTGTATCCTGATCCAAGTAGAGATTTTGCATTAGCACAATTTGGTATTCTGGGATTCCTAGTCTTCTCAAGGTTAGCCATAATTTCTTGTGATCCACACAGTGAAATGCCTTTGCATAGTCAATGAAACACAGACATTACTTTGGTATCCACTGCTTTCTCCCAAGATCCACCTGACATTTGTGATAACATCTCTAGTGCCATGACCTCTTCAAAACCCAGCCTATGATGTCCCTACTGTCATGGCCTCTTCTAAACTCAGCTAATATTTCTTCTAGTTCTCTGCTGAGGTACTGTTCCAGTTGTTTTGGATAATCTTCCCCAGGATTTTGCTTGTTGCTGATATTATATTGTTCGGTAATTTCCACACTCTATCATATTACCTTTTTATTTGGAATGAGAATAAACATGGATCTCTTCCAGTCACTTGGCCAGGTAGTTGTCCTCCAGATTTCTCACACAACTTTGTGAGAATTTCCATGGCTGCATCTGTCTGTTGAAATATGTCAACTGGTATTCCATCAATTCTTGGGACCTTGTTGTTTACCAGTTCTTTCAGAGCAGCTTGAACTTCCTCCTTCATCATAATTGCTTTTTTATTATATGTTGTTTTATTAAATTCTTCAGTGTCTGGCAATCCTTTTCAGTACTGTAATTCTATGTAATCCTTCCATCTTCTTTTGATGCTTATTGGATCATTCAATATTCTGCCCGTATTATCCTTAAGTATTACAACTTGAGGCTTGAATTTGTTCTTTAGGTCCTTCAGCTTAAGAAATGCCAAATGAGTTCATCCCTTTTGATTTTTCTGACTCAGCTCTTTGCACATGTCATTATAATACTTTGCTTTGTCTTCCAGAGCTGCCCCTTGAAATTTTCTGTTTTGCTCTTTAACTTCCTGATTTCTTCCTTTTGCTTTGGCTTTTCAATGTTTCAGTGTCTTTTCTGACATCCCTTTGACATTCAGAGTCTCTTCTGACATCCATCTCAATCTTTTCTTCCTCCTCTTTGTAATGACCTTTTGCATTCTTCATGGATGATATCTTGATATTCTCCCACAGCTCGTCTGGTATTTGTTCATTAGTGTTCAAGGCTTCAACCTGTGTTATGCATATAACACAACCTTGCTTCCCAAAGCTGAGGAAGACCCAAAGCCTTTGCTGCAGAAGGTCAAAGACTGCAGTCTTCAATATCAATTGATGCTCAACATCAAGTAATCAAATACTCTCACCACTGAGCCTATTGGCAGCACAATGATAGATGAAGAGATTAAAGTTGTTATCAATTTCCGTTTACTCAGCTCCACAATCAATACTCTTGTCACCAACAGTCAGGAAAACAAAAGACAAATTGCATTAGGAAAATCTGCTGTCAGGGACTACTCCAGAGTGTTAAAGAGCAATGATATCAGTCTAGAAACTAAGGTGTGCCTGATCCAGGCCATGGTCTTCATAATTACTTGCTAGGCATTGGATTGCTGGACAATGACTATGACAGATACCTTTGAGTTGTGGTGCTGGAAAAGAGTAGTGAACATACCATAGACAGCTAAGAAAACAAACAGGTCTGTCCTGGAGAGGGTAAAACCAACTTGCTCTTTGTAGGCAAGGATTTTGAAGCTCTGTCAGATGTACTTTGGACATGTTGCCAGGAGAGAATAGGGATTAGGTGGGTCAGAGACAGATTGGTCAGGATAGGACAGAGTTCAGAGCTATTGTGCATAGAGTCGCTATGAGTCCTATTTGACTCTGATAGGTAAAATAAAATTACCTCATTGTCGCTAGAATTTGTATTTCTCAGATAAAGCTCTTCCTCTAGGTCTAGCCTGCTCAACTACTAGTTGTTGTATGCCTTCAAGTTGGAACCGACCCGTAACTGACTCTCTGGTGGGTTTTCAGAGTCAGTTAATCACACAGGAGAAGATGGAAAGCTGAATTGGCAAAAACCAGAACGTTTCAGGAATATCACAGAAAATGAGCTGACCTAAGGCTACACCTACAAGATAAAAAAAGCACCAACAGAATCCTGCTCCACCAAGACTTCATGTGAAGAAGTCATTACACCAACAATCTCTCTCTATAAACTCCCACTAACAGCAAAAACTACTGACTTCTAATTTAAGAGCTTAGTCCACCTGCACACAGGTGAAAATAAACTAGCCGTTTGTTTCACACATAAGCCTAGTATGATTGATTTGAGTACTCGCAGTCCAACTCCAGACTCACCTCTTCACCAGCCTTTTAGACTCAACAGCACATAAAAAGTTGTGCTATTTCTTCTAAATATTTCAACTTTTCTTCAGAAGCATAGGAAAACAAAACAAATTTTCTAGTTAGGTCTCCTTTGCTGTTCTTACCAGAAGTTATGAACTCAGCGGAACTCGCTATTGTCTTTCTGAAACAGAAATACAGACGGACACCATGCCCTAAATACTCTTTTATATTACATTTTAAGAATTTTAATTCAAAATTGGAATATAGTCCATTGATTAGGATTATATATCCTGAGATTTACATCAGAGAAAGGAGAACTTCCCCCCCTAATGAACAGTCTATTTTTTAAACATTCAGTAATGTTATTTCTAATGAAATATATTTAAAACAAACCCACCTTTATGTTACCATCAATTACAGAAGTGACCTTTGCCTCTTCATGTCTTAGCTAGTATTTACAATCAACTTCTATGTTGTTTTCTTACAGGCTACTGGTTCTCAGCTGTTAGAAGTAAAAAAAAACAACAACCTAATAGATCAGACACATTTGTAGCAATATGAAATTCAGCCTTTAGTTTTCCAATACACACACACACACACACACAGAGTAATTATTTAAGTATTTCTTAGTCAAAGTTTAGGACTTGTGCTATCTGTAACTGCATCTGTTGTTGATGTGTGCCATAGAGTTGGAACCAACCCATAGCTGACCTTCTAGCGGGTTTTCAGGAGGAGATGGCCCATTGTTCTCCCACAATCTAGTGGCCTCCAACCATGTGACTTTGGATTGCAGTGCTGCGTTTTGCCATTGGGCCACCAAAGGTCCCTATAATTGCATTTAGTATTTGAATATCTGATTTGAATACTGTTGCATATCAGTTATATAAATTAAAAACTCAAGATAATTCTTTAAATTATGAAATAGGTACAGATTCTCCTCTATGACCCCCCCATCTTCTTTTCTGTGCCATATCCCCCATTCTTCTAGGTACATATGTCCTGCTACTGCTCCGTAAAAAAATCTATGCCCCCCCAAAAAAATCTATCCCCAAAACAACTATGAGATAGCATCTCACCCCAGTAAGAATAGCAAAATTTAACAAAACAGCAAACAACAAATGCTGGTGAGGTTGTGGAGAAACTGGAACCTTTATTCACTGTTGGTGAGTGTAAAATGGTACAACCACTATGGAAGGCAGTATGGCACTTTCTCAAAAAGTTGCAAATAGAAATACCATTTGACCCAGCAATTCCACTACAGGAAATTTACCCTAAAGAAACCGTAACTGCCACCCAAGCATATATATATGCACACCCATGTTTTTGCAGCTTTGTTTGCAATACCGAAGAACTGGAAACAACCCAAATACCCATCAACAAATGAATGGATAGAGAAGCTCTGGTATTTTCACACAATGGAATACTATGCAGAATTGGAAAAACAAGGAACTCATGAAATATTACATGCTAATATTATAATATGCTAAATGGATGACCCTGGAGGACATTATGCTGAGTGAAATATCTCAGTCACAAAAGTACAAATATTGCGTAGGGCCACTAGTGTAAAACGGGACTGACATCAGGGTTGAGGGAAGACAGAAGACGGGAGGAATGATGTATGTTGAATTGAAACAGATGAGGGAGAGAACTGTTTAAAAGGGATATATGAATGGGTATTCTTGTCATTACAGAAGTGCAGAGTGAAGGCTGCATAGTGGAGTGGACTTGGGGGGAGGGATGGCATAACAATGAAAGAGTTTTTCTTTTCAAGGAGAAGAATGAATGGGGGGGAGGGAATGCGCTGGGAGAAAAGTGCAACAAAACAATGAATTACTGGAAACCCCAAGTCTCTTTAAACTTACATTAAAATTAATAAATTTTTTAAAAAAATTTTAAAAAACTGAAAAAAAAATCTACCCCACTTCTCCCCCTTGCAGATGTACTAGCATGACAGTTAACCTTTTCCCTTCTTGAGCTCCAATGTCTATTTCCAACAAGTCTTACACAGACTGATATACTGATTCAAACGAATGTATTAATGACTGACAATATTGGAACTTTAGAAAGATATTTGGGAAAGACTTTTCTCTAGTTTTCAAATTTCATGTAGGCAATGGCTTACTTCTTTATCTACATGATCCTGTTCCTAACTATAGAGTTGGGAGTTTTTACTTTTACCTTATACCTGACCACATGACCAGGTGTAAATAAAAGGGATCTTTGAGGCTCCACCACCACCCTTAGTTCCCCTAGTGGTGTAGTCTCCAGTTGCTTCAAATGTGGTCATATATTCACTGTTAATCAGCATCTTCTACAGCCTCAATATCTGTAAGGCCAATATAAAAGAGAGAACTAACCAAACTGTCAAGAAACTTTGGTTAGGTGTAACCTGCTGGAGCCCTGGAGACAGAACTAGACTTAACGGTTTTGCTTGCTGGGGGATTGAAGGAAGAACTCACTTGTGACTGCTATGAAACAAAGCTTACTGGACAATTGAGGAGACCAAAGACTTCTTACATGTGTGTTGCTGAACTGGACCTGCACTTTCACTTGTTGACTGAAGATCTCCCTGAACTAATTGAGGAATTGTGTCTGCTTTTGATCTGGTGTGGGCCTGTTATTCACTAGACCTTTACTCACACTGTGTGATATCCTTTGCTTCCACCACCCCAAACTATTTCCCTAATAAATGCATAAATATATATTAAAAATATATTTGATAAAGTCTTTTGGTTATTTGCCATTAACTTTGGACTCAGTAATTGGTGAAAGTAGGTGCAGTAGTTTGAGGAGATATGTCTGACCTTATAGGGATCAGTTTTTTATTGTAGATGTTGCTGATAGGGACAATTTCAATCTGTGGAATTATTACAGGTCAGACTTGGCCTTCCCTTTGCATCTTTTACACTAACCAAATCGACAACAATTGTATTTCTTTGGAGAATACAGTAAATATTGTTGTTAGATGCCATCAAGTTGGGGAAAACTCATAGCAGTCCTTTGAAAAACAGATCTAAACCCTGTCCTATCCCATGCTGTTCTCATAACCTCTGATGTACTTAAGCACCTTGCTGCAGTAACTGTGTCAATCTAACTGGTTGAGGGTCTTCTCTTCCACTAAACCTTCACCTTTTCAAGCACAGTTATTAAGGGAGCTAGAAGGAAATAGCAAAAAATAAGGCCCCATGTATAGACGGTATACCAATTGACATATATCAGCTAACAGATGCTGCCCTGGACGTGCTCACCAAGTTGTGCCAAGGAATCTGGAGAACAACCACTTGGCCAACTGACTAGAAGAGATCTATATTACTTCCCATACCAAAGAAGGGTGACCAAACAGAGTGTGGAAACTATGGAACAATATCATTAATTTCACATGCAAGCAAGATTCTACTAAAGATTATCAAAAAACGACTGGAACAACACATCAGCAGAGAACTGCCAGAAGTCCAGGTTGGGTATAGAAGGGGTCATGGTACTAGGGATATTGTAGCTGATGCTAGATGGATGTTAGCTGAAAGCAGGGAATACTAGAGACATGTCTATCTATGTTTCATTGACTATGCAAAGGCATTTGACTGTGTGGATCATAACAAACTGTGGCTAATTCTGAGAAGAATGGGAATCCCAGAACACTTGATCATACTAATACGAAACCTATACTTGGACCAGGAGGCAATCGTCAGAACAGAGCACAGGAACAGTGCATGGTTCAAAATTGGGAAGAGTGTACACCAGGGATGTGTCCTATCTCCATACCTTTTCAACCTGTATGCAGAACAGATCATCTGGGAGGCTGGGCTCTATGAGGAGGAATGTGAGATCAAGATTGGTGGAAGATCTATCAACAATCTGAAATATGCAGACACTACCCTGCTTGTGGAAAGTGAGAGGACCTGAAGCGCTTGCTGCAGAGGGTCAAGGACTGCAGTCTCCAATATGGACTGATGCTCAATGTCAAGAAGACAAAGATTCTCACCACTGGGCCAATTGGCAATATCAGTATGGATGGTGAAGAGATTGAGATTGTTCA
>NW_006399850.1:334507-335451 GCF_000299155.1 Elephantulus edwardii | reverse complement strand
AGGCCCTCTATGAGGGGGATTGATTCAGTGACTGGGGCAATTAGGATGGGTGTATCAGAGATGGTGCGATTGGCACAGGACAGAGCGGAGTGTTTAGGGCTGTTATATATAGGGTCGCTATGAGTCGCAAGCGACTCGACGGCACATAACAACAACATATCTAAATACTTGGAAGTAGGAGTGGCATCCACTTCTGTAAATAGCTTGCCTCCGGAAACCCTGGAGAAAGGATGAAAGTCACGCATGCAAGTGTTGAGGACTTTCGTTCATGGAGTTGCTATGAGTCACCTACAACTTGAATGGCACTGAACAACAACAACAACATATCTAAATATAGCTTGATTTTACAATTGTGAAGATGTCAAACTCATATAAATATTCAATCAAGATGAATTAAACCTTTCTAAGTTTTAAATATTCAGGATAAGTTTGTTATGGAATTCTTGAATTTTTTTCCTAATTACTAAGTCAGAATAAAATAATGGAATTTTTGGCAACTTTAATTAATGCTAATTATTGACTCCAAATCAATACTGATGAATGATAGAAACTATTGTAATTTAAAATTGCTTACATTTTATATAATGTAAGTACTGCTTTAGCAAGCTCAGGTGGCTTAGTGGTAAGGAGTTGCCCTGCCAATTCAAAGGCTTTTAGTTCGAATCCACCAGCTGATCCACAGGAGAAAAATGAGCAATTTCCTCCCGGGTGATTTACTGCCTCTTAAAACCTGCTGGAGGGTAAGCTATGAGTTGGTTTTCACTCAAGGGTTGTTGTTGTTGTTGTTATGTGCCATCGAGTCGCTTGTGAATCATAGCAACCCTATGTACAACACTTCTTTTTTTTTAAAATTAAATTTTATTAGTTTTAATGAACATTTACAGAGATTTTGGGTTTTAATTCATTCATTGTTGCACTGTTTTCTCCACCCTCATCCCCAGTTC
>NW_006399850.1:291830-329987 GCF_000299155.1 Elephantulus edwardii | reverse complement strand
TGCAACTTTTTGAGAAAGCGCCATACCGCTTTCGACAGGGTTTGCACCATTTTACACTCCCACCAACAGTGAATGAGGGTTCCAGTTTCTCCACAACCTCGCCAGCATTTGTTGCTTGTTGTTCTGTTAAATTTTGCTATTTTGACTGGGGTGAGATGATATCTCATAGTTGTTTTAACAGTCATTCATTTTTGTACATTTTCCTCCCTATCGCCCAACCCAGTTAGCTTTTCTCTTTAAAAAATTCATTCGTTGTTACATAGTTTCCTCCCTTCTCCATATGTCATTTTAGAAAACATATTTGCTCATTTACTTGTATGAATGATGAATTGGATTTTTTTTAACTACCTAGTAACTTTCTATTTAAAGAGACAGACAGCAGTGCTTCTTTTTCATTGTTATGTCAAATCATGCAAATTAAATAGAATTTGTATTTTTAGAACTTAATTAAGAATAAAACTCAGAAGTAATTTTGTGGACTCTAGTCTTTGTGATACTTTTCAAGCAGATTTTTCTGTTTGTCCGTAAATCCCATATGCATTTATTTATGCAGTGTAATAATCATTCCTTTATCATAGATTTAATACATATCTTTTTCAGGCTTCTTAGGTGTCATTGAGTCAAAATGGGGTCATACCTGACTAGATATACAGTCTGACAGATATATTTCTGGTGACAGTGTTTCTGATCAGCACAGGAATTTTTATCTGTTCCATTTTCGACCTGGGCTAGTTCACCCCTCCTTAGGCAACCTGGTGGTCCCCCATTCCCGGGAAGTCATCATAATGATGCCAAACTTAGTTCAGGCACCAGATCAGCATAGTGCACTATAGCCCAGAACTCCTGACTTAAGCAATCCTCCAGCCTCAACCTCCTGAGTAGCTGGTATTATGGGTGGGGGGGTGACAGTGTTTCTGAATCTAAGTAATAAGCACTATGGAAAATCCCAGATACAGTGTTGCTAAATATATGATTTGCATCAAAAAATGAAGATACTAAATAAAAGAGTAATAAAAAAATAGATGTTGAGTATCATCTGTGTATCCAGCACTTTGCATGTGCATATCACATCTAGTTTTTACAGCAACATTGAAAGATAAATGCTATTACTTGCATTTCATAGATACAGAAATTGAGATTTATGATGGTAAGACAGGTGATTAAGTAACCTGTCTAAGATCAAATGGTTAGTCGCAAACTCAGCACATCAAAGCTAGTGCTGCTTGAATAGCAGGACGCCACCACAAAGAACTTTGATGTACTAGTGTCTCTTGGCGTAGAACTATTTGTGGTTAAGAGTGGGGAGAAGAACCGGGCATCAGTAAGACTTTGGTTGTGTGTTGGCTATATTATCTCTACCATTTAATAGCTGTATAATATTGGACAGGTCAACTGAACTTCTTTGAGCCTTAATGTCCTCATGGCCTAGTGGCAAGAAACTATGCAGCAATCCCGAAGGCAAGAGTTTCTAGGCCACCAGCTGCTCTGAGGGAGACAGACATGCAATCTCCTCTCATGCGATTAACAGCCTTTGAAAATGCCACCAATGGGTCGGCTATGAGTTGGTTCTGACTCTACAATATACAACAAAAAAATAGATTTAATCATCTCTACCACAAGAGGTCTTGTGACTATTAAGTGTTGTGTGCATAGAATTTTAACATAGTCTATAGCATATAGTAAGGAGTTCTGGTGGCCTAGCAGCAACAATCTGTGCTGCAATCCCAAAGGCATGTGATTCAAGGCCACCGGTGGGAGATGGATTGACTGTTGTTGTTGTTATGTGCCATCGAGTCACTTGCGACTCATAGCGGCCCTATGTACAACAGCCCTAAACTCTGCTCTGTCCTGTGCCAATCGCACTGTCTCTGACACTCCCATCCCGATTATCCCAGTCACTGAATGAATCCACCTCATAGAGGGCCTTCCTCTCCTGCGCTGTCCCTCCACCCTCCCAAGCATGATGTCCTTCTCTAAGGACCGGTCTCTCCTCACAACATGTCCAAAGTATGTTAGATGGAGCCTCAGAATCCTTGCCTCCAAGGAGCCACCTGGTTTAACCCTTTCCAGCACAAATCTGTTTGTTTTCCTAGCAGTCCATGGTACTCTCAATACTCTTCTCCAGCATCACAACTCAAAGGCATCAATCCTCCTCCTGTCCTCCTTGGTCATTGTCCAGCTCTTTGATGCATAACAAGTGATTGTAAAGACTATGGCCTGTATCAGATGCACCTTAGTCTCCAGAGAGATACCATTGCTCTTCAGTACTTTGGAGAGGTCCCTAAAAGCAGACTTTTCCATGGCAATATGCCTTTTAATTTCCTGGCTACTGGTGCCAAGAGTGTTGACTATGGAGCCAAGCAGACTAAAGCTGTGAACAATCTCAGTCTCTTCACCATCCATCCTGATGCTGACAATTGGTCCAGTGGTGAGAATCTTTGTCTTCTTGACATTGAGCCTCAATCCATATTGGAGGCCACAGTCCTTGACCCTCTACAGCAAGCACTTCAGGTCCCCCTCAGTTTCAGCAAGCTTGTTTGTAGATCTTCCACCAATCTTGACCCCACATTTCTCCTCATAGAGCACAGCCTCCCAGATGATCTGTTCTGCATATAGGTTGAAAATGTATGGAGATAGGACACATCCCTGGTGTACACTCTTCCCATTTTGAACCAGGCAGTGTTCCCGCGCTCTGTTCTGACGACTGCCTCCTGGTCCAAGTATAGGTTTTGTATTAGCATGATCAAGTGGTCTGAGATTCCCATTCTTCTCAGAGTCAGCCACAGTTTGTTATGATCCACACAGTTAGACGCCTTTGCATAGTCAATGAAATACCGATAGACATTTCTCTAGCATTCCCTGCTTTCAGCTAAGATCCATCTAACATCAGCTACAATATCCCTAGTACCACAACCCCTTCTATACCCATCCTGGACTTCCGGCAATTCTCTGCTGATGTGTTGTTCCAGTCGTTTTTGGATAATCTTTAGTAGAATCTTGCTTGCATGTGAAATCAATGATATTGTTCTATAGTTTCCACACTCTGTTGGTCACCTTTCTTTGGAATGGGAACAAATATAGATCTCTTCTAGTCAATTGGCCAATTCTCCAGAGTTCTTGGAGTAACTTGGTGAGCATGTCCAGGGCAGCATCTGTTAGCTGAAATATGTCTGTCAATTGGTATACCATCTATTCTTGGGGCCTTCTTTTTTGCCATTTCCTTTAAAGCAGCCTGAACTTCTTTAATCACCACAGGCTCTTGCTCATATGTTGTTTCATTAAATTCTTCTGTGTCTGCCAATTCCTTTCGATCCAGTGACTCAGTATATTCTTTCCTTCTTCTTTTAATACTTCCTGGATCATTTAATATTCTGCGGAAAGCATCCTTGATTATAGCAACTCAAGGTTTGAATTTGTTCTTCAGTTCCTTGAGCTTAAGAAATGCTGAGCGAGTTCAGCTCTTTTGATTTTCTGACTCCAACTCCTTGCACATTTCATTGTAATATTTTACTTTGTCATCCCACACTGCCTTTTGAAATCTTCTATTCAACTCTTTAGTATCTTGAATTCTTTCTTCTGTTTTGACTTCTCTGTGCTCCAGTGGAATTTTCAAAGTCTCTTCTGATATACATTTTGGTCTTCTCTTCCTCTTCTGTCTTAGCAATCACTGTTGGCACTCTTCCTGGATGATATCCTTGATATCCTCCCACAACTCATCTGGTCTTCGCTCATTAGTGTTCAAGGCCTCAAACCTGTTCCTGAGATGGTTCTGAAATTCAGGTGGGATAGACTCAAAGCCATATTTTGGTTCCCATGGATTTGGTATAATTTTCCTCAACTTCAGCTTGAACTTGCATATGAGTAGTTGGTGGTCTGTTCCACAATCAGCTCCTGGTCTACTGCCTCTGAAAACCTGCCAGAGGGTCAACTATGGGTGTGCTTTGACTCTACGGTACACACAACATAGCATATAGTAAGTATTGAATAAATGTTAGCTATTATTATTTTTATTATTTCATAGTAGCAGTTCAACCAAGAATGTCATTGATACATGCTAGTGAAAATGTTTTTACTAGTGAAAATACCCATACTCTAAGTCCTCTGATGTCATATAATTGATATGATAAGATTTTATATTAATGTCATAATTTCCAAATAGTGATTTTATTTTAGTGTAGTTTTAATTCTATTGTTTACATTTTTATTTATTATTTTTAATGCTGTAGTAAATCGGAATGAAGTGTTAGCTGAACAGGGTCAACAAATATTTATTGAATATCTATTGTGTTTCAGACATTGTTTTAGGAGCTAGAGAACTAATAGTAAACAGAAATAGTCAATCCCTGCCTTCATGGAATATAAAGTCTAATGAAAGAAGTTAATTATACAAATAAATGTAAAGCACTTTTGGTAAGTGCTATGAGAAATGTGTACATGGTGCTACAAGATAGTTGAGTATATAGAGGCTTATCTCCACCAAAAAGGTAAAGTAAGATTTCCATGAAGCAGAGACAATTGAGATCTAAGCACTAGTAGATTATTAACTAGCCAAAGACAAGAGAAAGAACATTCTTGGCAGAGAAAAATACCATCAGTAAAAATCAAGTGGACTAGAGATTGAATGAAGTTGAATGTGACGGGAGAGGAAAGCCAAGACACTGCACTAGGAGGAAGCTGAAGCATGTACATGGCCAGAGTGTCCCTGGCTTTGAAGGCTGGGCTAAATAGTTTTGATTTTAATAATAATGGAGGTGATTAAAAACCAGAGGGGGAAAGGATAAAAGGAAGTAATTGAAATTTAAAGTCAAAAGTCACATTACATTTTGTAAAAATATCACTCTGTAGTGTGGAGAGTGTTTTTCTCCAACACAACAGCTCAATGACATCAATTCTTCTTCTACCATCTCTATTTAATATCCAGCTCTCAGCTGCATAGCAAGTGATCAGAAAGACCATGACTTTAATCAGACACACCTTAATCCACAAAGTGACATCATTACTCCTAATAATTTGCATACTTTTCCAGTGCAATAAGCTTCCTGATTTCCTGACTGCCGGTACCAAGAGTATTAATTGTGGGTCCAAGTAAGATGAAGTTGTTGATAGTTTCAATCTGTTGCCTATCAGTCCAGTGGTATGAATCTTCATTTTCTTGACATTGAGATGCAATCCATACCAAAAGCTGCATTCTTTGATCTTCTACATCAAGTGCTTCAAGTCCTCCTCACTTTCAGCAAGCAAGTTTGTGTCATCTGCATAACAGGTTATTGATGAATTTCTCTCTCTGGTCCTGATGCCACATTCCTCTTCACAAGGTCCAGCTTTTCTAATAATTTGCCCAGCATACAGACTGAATAGGTGTGGAGAGAGAATCTTGATGCACTCCCTTCTTAATTTTAAACCACGCTGTGTTTCCCTGCTACGTTCACACAGCAGCCTCCTAGCCCACATATAGGTTCCACATGAGCACAATTAAGTGCTCTTAGACTCCCATTCTTTTCAATATCAGCCACAACTTGTTATGATCCCCACAGTCAAATGTCTTTGCATAGTCAATAAAGGACAAGGAGACATTCTTCTGGTATTCTCAACTTTTAGTCAGGTGATCTGATATCACCAATGAGATCCCTGGTGCCACAGCCTCTTCTAAATCCCGCTTGAACTTCTCGCAGTTTCCAATCTATATACTGTTCTAGTTGGTTTTGAATGATCTTCAGCAGTATTTTGGAGAAGAGCACTAAACATCCCATGGACTGCCAAAAGAACAAATATGTCTTGGAGAGGGTGCAGCCAGAGTGCTCTTTGGAGGCAAGAATGATGAGGCTTCATCTCAGATACTTCGGGCATGTTGCTAGGAGGGACATAACGCTTGGAAGGGTGGAGGGCCAATGAAAGAGAATAAGCCTCTAGACCGGGTGAATTGACATTGTGACTGCTACAATGGGCTCTTGTGTGTCACGAAGTGTGAAGATGGCACAGGATAGGACAAGGTTAAGATCAGCTGTTTAGAGGGTCATACTCAGTCATCCCTAATAGTAACAACTGTGTGAAGAGCACTAAAGATAAAGAAGAATAAATACAGATTAAGAAGCTAGTACTACTTTAGATAAGAGATGATTGGCTGGTATATTGTCACCAAAAAGAAAATTAAGTTTTAAAAAAATATTTTTTTTAAAAAAAAGGAGAGATGATTAGCTTGGATTGAGATGTTAATGGTAATAATAATAATAGACAAATTTAATTGATCTGAGAGACATTTGAAGGAAAAGATTTGATGGATTGGATTATAGGAATTAATTAAAAAAGTAATTTTTACTATGAAAGACATTTGGACTTTAGAAATAATAGTCATGCTTTACAGCTAAAGCCAATTGTATTAATAATGAATTACCTTAACAACTTCTATGAGAATTAGAGGGAACTCTAGTAGCTTGTTGTTGTTCGGTACCATCAAGTTGACTACAACTCATAGCTTCCCTGTAAACGACATCTGAACTCTCTCCTAACCTGTGCCATCCTCATACTTCTTGATACAGTAGAGCCCATTGTGGCAGTCACTGTGTCAATCTATCTGGCTGAGGGTCTTCCTCTCTTTTGCTGACTCTCCATTTTTCCAAGCATGATGTCCCCCTCCAAGAAATAGTCCCTCTTAGCAATATGCCTGAAGTATGTGAGATGAAGCTTTATTATATTTGCCTCCAAGGAACTCTCTGGCTGCACCTTCTCAAGACATACCTATTTGTCCTTTTGACAGTCCATGGATAGTCAGTACTCTTCTCCAACACCACAGATAAAGGCATCAAATTTTCTTCTGTCATCCTTATTCATTGTTCCAGCTCTCAAATAGATAGCAAATGCTTGAAAAGACTATGACCTAATGATGTGTTCCCTGTTATTATTGTTGTTGTTATGTTTTCTCGAGTCACCTTGATGTTGCACTTCAATCCATATTGAAGGCTGCAGTCCTTGATCAAGTGCTTCAGGTCCTTTTCAGTTTCAGCAAACAGGGTAGTGTCATCTGTATAATGCAGGTTGTTGATAAATCTTCCTCCAGTACTGATGCCACATTCTTCTTCATAGAGTTCAGCCTCCTGGGTGATCTGTTCTGCATACAGACTGAAAAGGTAAGGAGACAGAATACACCCCTGGCATTCACCCTTCCTGATTTTGAACCATGCAGTGTCTCCTTGCTCCATTCTGACAACTGCTTCCTGGTCTATAGGTTTTTCATACTAGTTTCTGTCACCATGCCCTTACTTTCCAACTACCATTCCCTCTTCCTTGTTTCCCATTCTTGCATTCCAGTCACGAATTATCATTTTCACATCTTGATTTCATGTTTGATCAATTTGAGACAGCAAAAAAAGTGATAAAAATCTTCAATTTCCTCCTCTTTGGCTTTAGCTGTTGGTGTGTAAATTTGAATAATACTTGTACTAGCAGATCTTCTTTGTATGTGTATAGATACAACTCACAACTTTGTACTTTAGGATAAAACCTGACATTGTCTTGTTAAATATGAATGCAACACCATTCTTCTGTTTTTCACTCCTAGCATAGTATGCCATGTGATTGTCTGATTCAAAGCGGCCAAAGCTAGTCCATCTCATCTCACTAATGCCTAGAAAGTCAATGTTCATGTGTTCCATTTCATTTTTTCACAACTTCTAGGTCTCCATTGAAATAATTTAGCCAAAAATAATTAAATAAAAAATGTATTTGTAAAAGATAGTTTCTAATTTAGTCTCAGCAGTGATATGAGTTTATGTATCTTCTTTTAAAATTTAGATTTGTATTTTAAATGTGTTTTATAAACGGGGCACTTTATCTGCATTGTTGATAATGACACCTTACCTTAAAAATATTTATATATTAAATGTCTTTCATTTGATGCATTTCTCTTTGAATATCTTTCATGGCAGCACTGACAAAACCTTTGCAAGTATTAGACTTCACCATGTCTGACAAACAGTTTATAGGTGGTTAAATTCTATGATCTACCCACTTGACACATGAATCAGTTCCTTGATTTAAGTATAACCAAGTTATACTTGCTGACATATTTTAAATGAAATAAAAATTTAAGTAAAAATAATCACGTAAGCCACAGAGAAAAGTTTAAACTAACCATGAGAATCCCTGAATTTAAAAATAAAAACTGTTATTATGCCTTTAGAAATGTCTACAAGTTTATGCTTAAACTCAAGGTAATCTAGAATATTAGAAATTAATTTATTCAGTAAACTTTTGGAGGCCTACTGTGCCCATGTTGGAGAACAAACAAAACACATAAGATACAGCACACTGGCATCTATTCTTGAGGCACTGGATTCTAATGAGGGAGGTCACCAAAGAATCAATTATTTCACAAAGTGAGAATTGCTGTTACAGAGGTATTTACAAAGTGTATTCTATAGGTTTATGCGAGCAAAATTATGCAAAAGGCAAAACACTGTATAATAACAACAAGCACATCAATGACTATGTTAATAACACAGTTTTTATAAAGCATAGAGAGAGATAACTGTTGTACTACAGAATACTAAGTGGTCTCATAAAATGTCTTAACCAACTAGTTCTATGACAAGCATCAGGTTTAAACCTCGTGTTTAATGGAAATGTTAACACTACCACTGGGGCGGGTGTGGGGGGTGAGGGTGGGAACCAACACAACAAACTAATTCCCTTAGAAGTTTTAGTAAATAGAATTAATTGTAGAGCTAAAGTTTCTAGCTTCTTTCTATCCCAGCTTTAGCATGTATTTTAATTCAAGAAAGGAGAGACCTCATTTCGGTTCTTTATAAGATCATGTCATAGTGACAGAAAAAAAAAAACAGTCTATATTTTTCTGTTTAGCATTCATTTGTTCATTAAAGAAGGCTATAAAACCTCTAGTGGCCTAGTGGGAAGAAGCTGCACTACAATCCCAAAGGCATGTGGTTCAAATCCACCAGCTACTTCTTGGGAGGATGAACAATCTCCTCATGTACCATAAAATGCCCCTGAAAACCCATTGGAGGATCAAATATGGGTCATTTCTGACTGAATGGTACACAACAACATATGTCAGGAATTGTTTTAGTAGATAAGGAAGACACTGTTCTTGCCTACCCTCACCCCAGGATTGTTGACATATAGCAAATGAGTACAGTGTGTTATAGCAGCACCATAAGGAAATCAGGACACAATAAATAAAGAAGTATTCAGTGTTAATGAGTGTTTGGGGAATTGGGAGTCCAGGAAGTGCTTCCTAAGGATGCTGTGTGTTTAGTGTAGTTATGTGTTCTTAATCTGTACTCCCAAAACAACTGTTTGGTCCATGTAATTATACCTGATTTGCATAAAATGTCATTTTTGAAAAGTTGTAATTTTTATTCTGGCCAGTTATAATTATGTAACAAGTTTGAATGTCTAAAGTTATTCCTGGATTATTTTGGAAATTTTAGCTTTATTTACTGTAATTTATTCTCTCTGAATGTCGAGACATACTAATGAGCTTTTGTTCTTGCACGGACTGGTTGCAACAGCTTCAGAATGTGTTTGTAAAACTGAACTGACAAACAGAAACACAAAATGCTGCAACTGAAAATTGGCTTTTTATTAGATTTGTTATTCTGCTTTCAACTTTTAAACTGTGCACAGATACATATGAGTTGCAGAGAATCAGAGAACTGTTTTGATTGCCTTTAAAAGATTCCACAAATTAAGACCATAGTCAAAGCATGGAATTGGAATTAGCATCAGAATATATGAGGAACTACCTACCTGAAGCCTCATTATTATAAAGAACAATGTTGCACTTAAATGGTAGGCTATTCTTTAGCATGTGTGTAGAAAGCTATGTATAGTTACTAGACATTTGTGAGACCAAAACCATTGGAAGCCAGAGCAACAATAGTCAGGCTGAGAAGTATAATTTGTTACTTTGTTAGAATAATGTGCTTTTTTGGGGGCTAACCCCAAGGAGTTGAATAGAAGATTTCAAAAGGCAGCAAGGGATGACAAAGCAAAATATTACAATGAAATTGTGCAAGGAGTTGGAATCAGAAAATCAAAAGGGCCGAACTCGCTCTGCATATCTTAAGCTCAAGGAACTGAAGAACAAATTCAAACCTCGAGTTGCTATAATCAAGGATGCTTTCGGCGGAATGTTAAATGATCCCGGAAGTATTAAAAGAAGATGGAAGGAATATACTGAGTCACTGTATCGAAAGGAATTGGAAGACACAGAAGAATTTAATGAAACAACATATGAGCAAGAGCCTATGGTGATGAAAGAAGAAGTTCAGGCTGCTTTGAAGGAAATGGCAAAAAATAAGGCTCCAGAAATAGATGGTATACAAATTGACATATTTCAGTTAATAGATGCTGCCATGGACGTGCTCACCAAGTTGTGCCAAGAAATCTGGAGAACAACCACTTGGCCAACTGACTGGAAGAGATTGATATTTGTTCCTATCCCAAAGAAAGGTGACCCAACAGAATGTGGAAACTACAGAACAATCTCACTGATTTCACATGCAAGCAACATTTTACTGAAGATTATCCAAAAACAACTGGAACAGCACATCAACAGAGAGCTACCAGAAGTCCAGGCTGGGTTTAGAAGGGGTCGTGGTACTACAGATATTGTAGCTGATGTTAGATGGATCTTGGCTGAAAGCAGGGAATACCAGAGGAATGTCTATCTGTGTTTCATTGACTATGCAAAGGCATTTGACTGTGTAGATCATAACAAACTGTGGCTGGCTCTGAGAAGAATGGGAATCCCAGAACACTTGATCGTTCTAATGCGAAACTTATACTTGGACCAGGAGGCAGTCGTCAGAACAGAGCAAGGGAACACTGCATGGTTCAAAATTGGGAAGGGCGTACGCCAGGGATGCATCCTATCTCCATACCTTTTCAACCTATCCTATCTCCATACCTTTTCAACCTATATGCAGAACAGATTATCCAGGAGGCTGGGCTCTATGAGGAGAAATGTGGGGTCAAGATTGGTGGAAGATCTACCAACAACCTGCGTTATGCGGATGACACAACCCTGCTTGCTGAAACTGAAGAGGACCTGAAGCGCCTGCTGCAGAGCGTCAAGGACTGCAGCCTGCAATATGGATTGAGGCTCAATGTCAAGAAGACAAAGATTCTCACCACTGGACCAATTGGCAGCATCAGGATGGATGGTGAAGAGATGGAGATTGTACACAGCTTTAGTTTGCTTGGCTTCACAGTCAACAGTCTTGGCACCAGGAGCCAGGAAATTAAAAGGCGCATTGCCATGGGAAAGTCTGCTGTTAGGGACCTCTCCAAAGTACTGAAGAGCAATGGTGTCTCTCTGGAAACTAAGGTGTGTCTGATCACTTGTTATGCATCAGAGAGTTGGATAATGACCAGGGAGGAAAGAAGGAGAATTGATGCCTTTGAGCTGTGGTGCTGGAGAAGAGTATTGAGAATACCATGGACTGCTAGGAAAACAAACAGATTTGTCCTGGAAAGGGTTAAACCAGGTGGCTCCTTGGAGGCAAGGATTCTGAGGCTCCGTCTAACATTCTTTGGACATGTTGTGAGGAGAGTCCGGTCCTTGGAGAGGGACATTATGCTTGGGAGGGTGGAGGGACGGCGCAGGAGAGGAAGGCCCTCTATGAGGTGGATTGATTCAGTGACTGGGATAATTGGGATGGGAGTGTCGGAGACAGTGCGATTGGTACAGGACAGAGAGGAGTTTAGGGCTATTGTACATAGGGTCGCTATGAGTCGCAGGCGACTCGATGGCACATAACAACAACAACAACAACCCCAAGGAACGAATACTCCGTAGATGTTAAGTCTCAGCAAATCTTTTTAAGTGAGTAGGGTAAGAAAGTGGAGAGAAGCTTCAAGTGCTGCCATTGCTGTAGGATATACATGTCAGAGTAGATCTTTTTAATGAATTAAATCCAGTGATCTACATTAGCTCTAATGAAAGACAACCGAATAGGAATACAATTTAAACATATGTGAAGGGCTTGAATTTGTTTGTTTGTTTGTTTGTTTTTTAAAGGGCTTTAATTTTAAGCGGAGTGGACCCAGGACAGCTTCTAGAGAGATGTGGGCCTCCGGGCTGTTACATTTACATCTACCAACATTTTTAAATAGGTAAAATCTGTTAAAATTGACATCAGAATCCTAAATATGGACAATCTCCTCCTGTGGTATTTTCTGTTGTTGTTGTTGTTGTTAGGTGCCATTGAGTACAACTCACAGTGACCCTATGAGAAACCGATCTGAACCTTGGCCTCTCCTGTATCATCTTCATGCTCTCTGACGTGCTCAAGCCCATTCTGGTAGTCACTGTGCCGGTGTGCCTACTTTCCCCTAAGCCTTTCTTTCACTAATCCTCTACTTTTCCCCAGTGTTTTTTTCCAAGACTGACACCACCTGGCATGTCCAAAGCAAATGAGATAAAGTTTCAACATCTTTACCTCTGAGGATCACAGTTGGTTGCACTTTGTCAAACACAGATTAGTTCTTTTGGTGGCTGTTGTTGTTAGATGCTGTTAAGTTGAGTATGACTCATAACAATAGATCTGAACCCTGTCCTGTCCTCTGCCATCAAATGGGCACTAGATATAAACAGACACTTCATCAAAGAAGACATTCAAGTGGCAAACAAACACATGAAGAAATGTTCAAAATCCCTACCACTAAGAGAGATGCAAATCAAAACAACTATGAGATATCATCTCACCCCATAAGAAGAGCAAAATTCTACAGAGCAGCAAACAACAAATGTTGGTGAGATTGTGGAGAAACTGGAACTCTTGTTTACTGTTGGTGGGAGTGTAAAATGGTGCAGTATGGTGCTTTCTCAAAGTTGGAAAAAGAAATACCATTTGACCCAGTAATTCCACTACTGGGAATACACCCTAATGAAACCAGGGCTTCCACTCAAGCAGATACATGCAAACCCATGTTTATTGAGGCTTTTGTTTACAATAGCGAAGAGTTGGAAACAAGCCAAGTGCCCATCAACAAACGAACGGACAGAGAATCTGTGGTGTATTCACACAAGAGAATACTCTGCTGCATTGAAAAATAAGGAACTCATGAAATTATACAAAATGGGTAACCTTGGAGGATATCATGCTAAGTAAAATATCTCAGTCACAAACGGAAAAATACTGGATAGCGCCACTGTTGTAAAGCGGGACTGACATCGGGGTTGGGGGGCAAACTAAGAGGGGATAAATAATGTATGCTGCATTGAAACAGATGAGAGAGAGAACTGTTTAGGAGGAATATATGATTAAGTATTATTGTCATGACAAGAGTCCGGAATGAAAGCGGTATAGTGGAGTGTGTGTGTGGGGAGATTGTATAAGAATGACCTTCTTTTTTTTTTTTTTTTTGCTTTTCAAAGAGAAAAACGAACTGGGGGCAAGGTGACAGGGAGGAAAGTGTGCAACATGAATGAATGGGAATCCAAAGTCTCTGTAAACTTTCATGAAAATTAAAAAAAATGTAAAAATTAAAATGTTAATTCATAACTTTAAAAAAATTTCCACTAAATGTCCACTATGAATTTCTACATATCTTGTCTTTTATTTAGAGTAACAGTTATTGCATTGCACCAGTTAAAAATAAAAACAAGATAGCCTCATTTTCATTTTTATTGCTAAAATAATAGTTCACAGATTATTATAAAAATAAGAAAAGCACAAATAAGCAAAAAGAAAAAATAATCCTTAAGCTCATCATTCCAGAAATAACTACTGACCAATGTTAACATTTTGACACATCTTCAAGATATAGACATAATTTAAGTGGCAAATGTTTTATAGTATTTTCCCCACTTATATATTGAAAATATATTTCCATATAAAGAAAACAACTTTTGCAAGATGATATTTAATGGCAGTACAGTGGTTAGTTGTTTAGTTATAATTTGTTTGATACCTTTTTGTTAAACATTACCTTATTTTCATTTTTTACTAATACGGATAAAATGTTGATGAACATCTTCTTATCCAAATGTTTGCTCAATGTTATTTTCTGAAAAATATCAAAAAGTGGAAAAAATTTTATGCTTAAAGTTTGATATATTAAAAATATGTGTATTTATAACTTGTAATGAAACAGAGCATTTCCTCCCATAAGTTTGGTCATTTATATATTTTTATTTGTAATGGACTTCTTAATGTTCTTCATCCATTCTTTTCTATTGGAATATTTTGTTGTTGTTTCTAAGAGCTCTTTGTAGATGAAGGATACTAACTTTTAGTTATCTTTATACAAATACTTTCATGAGTTTCCCATTTGATTTTTAATCTTTTAATTTTTGTGTAAAATTCTGTACTATGTAGTTGTTGTTAGATACCATCAAGTTATCTATGACTCATAGCAATCCTATCACTAGTAAATGGAAACCTTCCCCTATTCTCTGCCATCCTAATGAGTTCTCCTATACCCAAGCCCATTGTTGGAGTCACTGTGTCCATCCTTCTTGTTGAGAATTTTCTCTTTCTCTATTTTTCCCAGCACAATGTCCTTTACCCAAGACTGGTCCCTCCAAGCAACATGATCAAAGTGTGGGAAATTTATCTTAAAGTTGTTGTTGTTATGTCCTGTCAAGTTGTTTGTGACTCATAGTGACCCTATACACAACAGCCCTAAACTGTGCTCTGTTCTGTGCCAATCTCACTGTCTCTGACACACCCATTCCAATTTCCCCAGTCACCAAATCTATCCACCTCCTAGAGGGCCTTCCCCTCCTCTGCCTGACTCATAGTGACCCTATTCACAACAGCCCTAAACTGTGCTCTGTCCTGTGCCAATCTCACTGTCTCTGACACACCCATCCCAATTACCCCAGTCACCAAATCTATCCACCTCCTAGAGGGCCTTCCCCTCCTCCGCCTGCCCTCCACCCTCCCAAACATGATGTCCCTCTTCAAGGACCCGTCTCTCCTTACAACATGACCAAAGTTGATGTCCCTCTCCAAGGACTGGTCTCTCCTTACAACATGACCAAAGAATGTCAGATGAAGCCTCAGAATACTTGCCTCCAAGGAGCAGCCCGGTTTAACCTTCTCCAGGCTGAATCTTAAAGTTAGATTTTAAATGTGTTGTGGCTGTTGTTAGAATATATTTCTAATTTGTATTTGTTTTTATTTATTAATTTTTTTAAAAATTTATACTGGTTTGTTTACAAAGTTCGTGTAGATTGTTTTTCACAACAAGTCTTTCCCAATTCCATCACCACCACCCATTAAATTGTGTGACCATATATTTAACACCCCACCCATTCTTAGTCCTCTCCCCCGCCCCCCAACTTGGATCCTCATACTCGTTCTACAATAATGGGCTTACACCGTATTTGTCCTTATGGGGCTGAATTCACTTAGCATAATGATCTTCAAATCCTCCCCCCCAATTTTGTTAGTAATTTACAAAAGCATTGCTCCTGTATGTTGCATAATATTCTATCATGTGAATGTACCATAATTTCTCAATACATTCAATTGTAGTTGCATATTTGGGCTGATTCCATGTTCTTGTGATAGTGAATAATGCTGCTATGAGCATTGGTGTACATGTCTCCCTTTATGCCTCAGTTCTCATTCTCTTGGAGTATATTCCAAGCAGTGGAATAGTTGGGTCATATGGAATTTCTATGTTCAGCTATTTGAGGAAACACCAAACTACCTTCCAGAGTGGTTGTACCATTTTACAACCCAACCAACAATGTATGAGCTTCTTTTTCGCCACATCCTCTCCAACATTTATTACTTGTAGTCCTGTTAAATTTTGCCACTGCTACTGAAGATGGTATCTCATTGTGGTTTTGATTTACATCTCTCTTATTGCCAATGATCTGGAGCATTTCTTCATGTGTTTGTTGGCTATCCGAATATCTTCCTTTGTGAAAATTCTTTCCATGTCTTTTGCCCATTTTGTAATTGTGTTATCAGTCCTTTGGTTGTGGAGGCCCTGTATGATTCTATAAACTTTTGATATAAGAACCTTGTCTAAAATGGTATTTCCAAATGTTTTTTCCCTGTCAGTAGATTTTCTTTTCACTCTATTGGAAAATGTTTTTGATATTAGAGTGTATTTCAGATTTTTGTTTATTTTTTGGATTTGCATCTATTTTCATTTTGGACAGTGACTTTTTTATGTTCTATCCTCAAGTTTTATTCTCAGGGCTATGTTAACTTTATAAAATTATTAATAAATTTTTTGCTATTATTTTATTTTCTAAAGTACTTTTAATACTCTTGGTTAATAGTGTACCCAGACTTTAAAGTTTTGCTAGAATTCATGTATAAAACACTCATCAACCTCATATGTTTTCAATCTATTATAGAAAGGGAAACTTTTCATTTCTTAATGGTTTTTTGGTGCCAAATAGAAATTTTAATTTGTCTTCTACCTGAAGCCATGTACTTTCTTCCACAGCCTGCTATTTTTCTAGCATAATTATCCTTAACTGTTCAGATCTCCTCTTCATACAGTTACTATGATTCATAGTCAACTTGACAACACCTAACAATAACAACATAGGGATAAGGAGCCCTTGTCGACCAATGTTTAAATGCTTAACTCCTAACCAAAAGGACAGGGTTTGAAACTACAAGTTGCTTTTTGGGGGAATCCTATGGAACAGTTCTACTTGTCCTAAAGGGTTGTTATAAATCAGAATCAACTAAATGTTAGTGGGTTACTATAGGGATATCTGGGAAAGGAAAGGAAAGAGTCTTCTCTCACTTGATAATACAGGATTTATCAAAATCTTCAATAATCTGGCATCATGAAGAATTGAAACTGTATTTGTGCATTTCTCATATATGATCACCTAGAGGTCAACTATACCTTCTTTCACAAGTTCCACAGAAGCTTTCACTTTTAGTCTCTTGGGCGGGACTAGTCAGGCTTACAGCCTCTATCAAAACTGTTCTCTCTGGCTCTGGATCTTTTTGTTGCTACCGAAAGTCTCTAAAATAAATTAAAATCCAGTATTTGAGCTTAATGCTTCCTATCTCCTGAGACTCAGGAGGAAATGGGATTGAACTGGCATTCTTTTCCTCTTGTTTCTTGGTTCTTTCAGACACCAAAAGACTTTTGTATTTGACTGTGAAACCTATAAACACTTCTTTAAAAGAAAGCTGAGAATGCTTCTGATATAATTTCTGGCCTCAATCTCAGTCCTTTAAAATGACTCCTATTATCATACAGAGTAATTTTTAGTCTGTCTTGCTTTGTTCTTGCTGAATTTGTCAGCAATATCAAAGAGCCATATTAGTTTTAATGGCAGTTCTTTACCCCCTTGCCACCTAACAAAATCCATTCATATGATTCTTTCAATCACTATCAGCAACTTCTAAAACTGTAAAGATATTATTACCAAAGAAAAAACTGATATGACTAACACACATATGAAAATGTAATTAAATTCACTAGTAATCAGGACAATGCAAATTAAAACTATAATGAGATATTACAACATAACCACCAGAACAGTTGAAAAATACAACATTAAGTGTTGGTGAAGAGACCCAGTACTCTCAAGTCTGATCCTCCATTTGGTTTCCTAGGCTTTAAATATTGTTGTTGTTTTTATTTTAGTGAAATCTTACAAATCATATTTGTTTTTAATTTAATATTTCATAGACTTTTGCTTAATAATATTAATTATGACTGATGTACTTGATTTATTACAATGTCTAATCTAGGCACTGGGAGCTCTGATGACCTAGGGGCAAAAAGTTGCACTGCAATCCTGAAGGCACATGGTTCAAGGCCACCAGTTGCTCTGTAGGGGATCTCCTCCTGTGCAATTAACTGCCTCTGAAAACCCACTGGAGGGTCAGCTATGGGTCAGTTCCAACTTGATGGTATGCAACAATAACAACAACACATCTAATTTTTACTGTATATTGCTTCCTTTTCTTTCACCTAACTTAACTATTTATTAATTTTTTTCTTTCTCTATATTCTCATCCCTAGTAACCTTCTAAGACTGATTTTTTATTTTATGTGTAAAACTTTCCTTAGAGTGTTTGTTTTTTTTATATTAGTGGTCTTCTACCGTAATTGTCCTTTTGTGGCTAACTTCTGTTCCTCAGCATCATTTGCTGTAGATTCATCCATGTTGTGTAGTAGTACACAAATCTCTTATTTAGTGATTTATAATACTCCATTGTGTAAATGCACTATCGTTGCTTTAGTCATTTGTTTGTTGATGAGTACTTGGATTGTTTTCAGCTGTTTGCTATTGTAAATAAAGCCACAATAAGCATGGGAGTGTATATGTCAGCTTATATGACAGCTCTTCTTTCTTTGGGATTTATATTATGCTATAAATCAAAGCCCCCATGGAGTACCATAGGGACAGAAAAGAAGTAATGGTTATTAGAAGCAAGTGGATGTATTTTCAAGATGAGACTTGTGTGTATTTAATTCAGTTAGATGAATCTAGTGGAGGAGGCAATAATTGAGTAAGCCAGATTTTAAAGGAGACTTGAGAGGTGATAAAATCAGGAAGCTAAATGGAAGAGTTAATCTTGGGAGTGAGTGTGTGTGTGTAGAAAACAAAGGAGTTGTCATCTAATGAATACAAATAGCCAAGTTCAGGGCTCTTCCTCTATTTTGTTCTCTGGTGTATCCGAGGTCTCTAGAACAGTACCTGGAATATAAAAGGCACTCATAAGTCTATGTAGGATGAATACTATGACAAGTAACCAATCTGAATTATTACTTGGACATTTCCTCTTGCTTACAGTTAGACCTTGGACAATTTCTTTACCTTGTTATGTCTTAGCTTTACTATCTGTAAAATGAGAGTAATAATACAGTATTATTACTGTCAGTTTTCTTAGGTGTAAACTGCAAGAGGAAGACTCTGCTTGCTTTTCTTTTGTGGACCTGCTGGTGGAATCAAAGTATGAGAGACATGCAGTCTTTATTCTAGCAGTTCATCTCAGTACCAGCACTCAAATCAGAGGAAAGGATTTAAGTAAATGTTAGTATTTTGTAGTATTAAGTAATACCTAGAATAAATGCTTAGCACAAGGTATGGTGCCTTGTAAGAGGACAGGGTTTTGGGGGTTTTATTTATATAATGAAGTAGAATAAAATGCCATTTTATAGAATTTAAAAGTTGGACCCCTGCATGAAATTTTCATGAAACCACTTGGTCCTGCTCCCCAATTTCTCCAGAAAGTTTTGTGGTATAAGATGTACAGAACTTGTTACTTACAAGAGATGGTACATGTCATGGTGAATTAATAAAAGATATTATCATTGAGGATAAATATTTATTTTAAATATTTAAATATTATTCTGAATATTTAATATCAATATGATGAAGGATACCTAATATCTCTGATAGAATCTCTTGATACTACTGTCAGAAAATGCTTATAAAACAAACCTTTAGTCTAATCTTTCTGACTCTTATTCTTTTTTTAAAAAATTATTTTTATCCTTTTCATTTCCTCCACCTGCTCCCCCCACCAACCAATTTCTGCAGCTCTGCAACTGCATCCCTGCCCATCCTCACCCTTCTGCCCCCAACCCTAACCTCCTTGTACCCCCAATTTGTTTTTTTCCAATAAACAAAAAAAAAAAAGAAAAACAGAGAAAAGGAAAAAAATTATTTTTAATGAAAGTTTACAGAGACTTAAGGTTTCCATTCATTCATTGTTGCACTTTTCTCCCTGCCCATCCCCTGCCCCCCAATTCACTCTTCTCCTTGAAAAGTAAAACTTTTTTGCTGTTATGCAACCCCTCCCCCCAAATCCACTGCACTGTACAGCCTTCATTCTGGACTCCTGTCATGACAATAATACTCAATCATATATCCCCTTTAAACAGTCCTCTCCCTCATCTGTTTCAATGCAGTATACATCATTCATCCCTTTCTTCTCTGTCTTCCCTCAAACCCGATGTTAGTCCCATTTTACAACAGTGGCCCTATGCAATATTTGTCCTTTTATGACTGAGAAATTTCACTCAACATAATGTCCTTCAGGTTCACCCGTTTTGTATAATATTTCATGAGTTCCTTATTTTTCAATGCAGTATAGTATTCCATTATGTGAATATACCAGAACTTCTCTATCCATTCATTTGTTGATGGGTATTTGGGTTGTTTCCAATTCTTTGCTCTTGTGAACAAAGCAGAAATAAACTTAGGTGTGCATGTATCTGTTTGGGTGGCAGTTCTGGTTTCTTTAGGGTATATTCTCAGTAGTGGAATTGCTGGGTCAAATGGTATTTCTATTTGCAACTTTTTGAGAAAGTGCCATACTGCTTTCCATTGTGGTTGCATTCCCACCAACAGTGAATAGAGGTTCCAGTTTCTCCACAACCTTGCCAGCATTTGATGTTTGCTGTTTTGTTAAATTTTGCTATTCTTACTGGGGTGAGATGATATCTCATAGCTGGTTTCTGATTCTTATTCTTGAGCTCAATGCTTGACATAATCGGGCACGTTCAGGGTGCTATGGCCGTAGTCTTAAGCTTGGTCTTTGGCAGAGTGAGTTTATATCAAACATTTTTTTTCTAGAAGTAATTATTTTTATACTTAAATACCTATAAGGAATAAATTTGCTTTACTACAAATAATAATATCTTTAGATACTTCTCTGAAGTTTTCTAGTTGTGGGGATTCTGCTACTTAGTTGTGATAATATAAAATACATCCTTTGGGAAAACTGTAGACTAACTTTTATTAAAAAATTGTTGTGAAAAGTTTATTTACATTTTAAAGATTTCATTCTTTGGACATTAGGTTCAAATATGTAGCATCACACTCTGGCATTCTCTCTAACATTATCCATAACCAGGAAGGAGAGGAGAAATCTATATACATGTATACAGTAAGAGGGAAGAAATTGCCAATGTTTCTCCTAGATTTCTAAAACAAAGTAAACAGACTTTATAAAATCAGATCGTTTTGCATCTAAATTAATCAGGGTTAAAAACAAGTATTCTTAAAACTAACACCTTCCAAGTTTAAAACTTGACTGCCTACTTTTATACTAACATCCGTATTTGTTGCCACAGGGATTACCCAAGACTCTTGCTTGCAGCCGTGAATCAGTATAATTGCTATTGTTCTAGACATCAAAAAATCTTGACTTATGACTAAGAGATAACCATCACATGGCAACTCTGTCAGTGCATTTACCATTTTAATGCCTTGGAAACAATTAAAGGCAAAGTCATATTATATTTTACAGTGTTTCTCAGGAATCAGCATTTGGAATTGCACCAGTATTTCAGTTATAGCTGAAGTGACTTCAAGGTTAATTTATCATATTATTTCTATCCTACAAAAATATTCATTTTTGAGATATTGTCATGAGAGAAAAATAATGTTTTATCCAGAATATATATAAAATTTATATTGGTACCATGAGTCAGGATATCAGGAGATGTATTGCATTGACAAAGTCTGCAGTCACGGACCTTTCCAAGTTGTGGAAGCACAATAATTCCAGGTTGAGAACTAACGTGTGCTTGATTCAGGTCATGGTCTTTTCAATCACTTGCTATGCATTTGAGAGCTGGATAATAAATAAGGAAAAAGCGACAGAAGAACACATTACCCAAGAAAGGAGAAACAGTTGTTTATAGGCAAAAGATAAAAGATCCAAGCAGTGAAGGAAAGGTGATTATCTGGAGGAAAGACAATTGATAGAGCAAGAGTTACCAAGGAGATCTAAGGACATAGACTGTAATCAGATAAAAAGTATTTCTTCATTATAATCATCCTTTTAAAATATATACCCAAGAGCCCAAAGCCACCAGATGTTCTACACAAGAAAAATGTGGTAATCTGCTTCTGTAAAGATTTACAGGTTTGGAAATATTACATGGTCATTATGAGGTGGCATTAAGTTAGTTTGTTTTTTTATAAAAATATAGAATATTTGTACTAGAGTTAAGATAGAAATAGCATAATTCCTGGGTTCTAGGTATGATCCTGGGAAAAGTCCTGAATACTTAGCTTCATAGTAGTCTTTAGAATCAGCTCATGCTGCATCAAGAACTCTTGGGTTAGAATTTAGCAATATGTTCAAAACTGGATTCTGAAATGTAACTTTTGAAACTCTGACTCTTCATCCAAAATTGCTGGAGGAAAAAAAAATCATGGAGATATATATGTACATTGTAATATAGAAATTCTTTCAAAGCACAGTGCCTTGTAAATTTGCTGTCTTAATAACGTTTTCAGTATTCTATCCAAATAGAGAGCAATCAAACTACTTTAAAGTGCCTAATTTGTTATTTTTCTAAACATACTGCTACGTGAACTGTGGAACGAAATACAGAATCAAACCTACCCAAAGAGAGTTTTAAGTCTGCATTTTGTGAAACATCCATTTATTTGCAGACCAAAAAAAAAAAAAAAGAGCAAAGCACAATGCCTAGTTACTAAGCAGCTATCGTGGCTGCTAACCAAAAGGTTGGTCATCTCTAGAGAAAGATGAGGCAGTTTACTTCTATAAAGATTACAACCTAAAAAAAAAGAAAAAATTTAAAAAAAAAAAGATTACAACCTGTGGCCATTTCTCCTCTCTTTCAGGAAGGGAGAAATTCTGTGTGGCAGAACTGACTTGATGGCAAATGGTTTGGTTCTGGTTTTACGTGTCAAATTTGATGCATTTATATTGGTAATGGAGTCATGGTAGTACAGTGCATAAAACATTCAACTGCAAAGTAAAGGTTGACCCCAGAAAAGAATAGAGATTGCAACTTTGAAAACCTTTCCAAAAACTACTGGAACAGTAGTACATTGACAGAGAACTATCAGAACTACAAGCTAGATTTAGAAGAGGTTGTGGCACGGGAGACATTATCGCCAATGTCAGATGGATCTTGGCAGAAAGCAGGAAATACCAGAGGAATGTCTATCTGTGTTTCGTTGACTATGCAAAGACATTTGACTATATGGATCACAACAAACTGTGGCTGACTCTGAGAAGAATGGGAATCCAAGAACACTTGATTGTGCTTATGTGAAACCTGTACTTGGGCCCCAGCCATTAGAACAGAGCAAGGGAACACTGCTCGTTCAAAATTGGGAAGGGTGTACACCAGGGATGTGTCCTATCTCCATACCTTTTCAATCTATCTGCAGAATAGATTATCTGGGAGGCTTGGCTCTATGAGGAGAAACGCGGCATTAGGATTGGAAGTAGACTCATCAACAATCGGCATTATGCAGATGACACTATCCTGCTTGCTGAAACTGGGCCAATTGGCAGCATCATGAAACATGGTTAAGAGATTGAGATTGTTAACAGCTTTAGTTTGCTTGGCTCCACAATCAACACTCTTGGTATCAGCAGCCAGGAAATCAAAAGACAAATTGCATTGGGAAAGTCTGCTGTCAGAGACCTCTCTAAAGTACTGAAGGGCAATGATGTCAGTTTGGAGACTAAGGTGCACCTGATCCAGGCCATAGTCTTGGCAATTACTTGCTATGCATCAGAAAGCTGGACAATGACTAGGGATGATGGAAGGAGAATTGATGCCTTTGAACTATGGTGCTGGAGAAAAGTATTGAATATACCATGGACTGCTAGGAGAACAAACAGGTTCATCCTAGAGAGGGTGAAGCCAGGCTACTCCTTGGAGACAAGGATGCTAAAGCTTTGTCTGACATACTTTGGACATGTTGCAAGAAAGGAACAGTCTTTGGAGAGAGATTTCATGCTTGGGAGGGTAGAGGGATAGCACAAGAGAGGAAGACCCTCTATGAGATGGATTGATTCACAGACTGGGGTAATGGGGTAGGTGTTTCAGAGACAATAAGATTGGCACAGGATAGAGCAGGGTTTAGGGCTGTTGTACATAGGGTCGCTATGAGTTTCAAGTGACTTGACAGCACATAACAACAATTATAGTTACTATGCCAATCCATCTTGTAGAGGGTCTTCATCTTTTTTCTCAACCTCTACCTTCCCAAGCACTGTGTCTTTTTCCAATGATTTACTCCCTCCTGACAACATCCCCAAAGTAAGTGAGGTGAGTTTTCACTACCCTGGCCTCTAAGGAATACCCTGGTTGCGCTTTCTTTAAAACATGTTTGTTCTTAGGAAGTTCTGGTGGCCTAGTGGCAAGAAACTGCACTGCAATCCCAGAGATGTGCAGTTTGAATCCACTAGATGCTCTGCTGGAGAAGGTGGGGCCATCTCCTGTACCAGTCAGATCCGATTTGACAGTACACATGACAAATAATAAAATGTAAAAAAAAAATAAAATTAAAAAAATATTTGTTCTTTTGGCATTCCATGGGATATTCAGTAAAGAAATTAGCTCTTTGTCAGTGAGTTGCAAATATTTTTCCCCTAACTTGGTATTTGTCTTTCATCTTCTCTTAGGGTAGATTTTTTTCATTCAGAAATTTTTATTTTATTTAATTATCTTTGGAGATTTATGTCATCATAAGTATGCTTTCCCTGCTCTGAGGTTATAAAACAAATTCTTCCATGGCTTCTTCTACTACTTTTATAGTTAAAAAATTTCTTAATCATTACAAAATCTAAATTGCTTACCATCCAAGTTCAAGTTAAGAGCCTTGGAGTCTTGGTGATTAAAGTACTTGCTGCTAATAAAAAATTTGGCAGTTCTAACCTATCTATCAATCACTCAGTTAAAGAAAAATGTTGTAGTCTGTTTCTGTCCAGATTTATAGCATGGAAACTCTGGGGCAGCTTAACTCTAGTGACCTGGTTCTAACCATGATTTCTTTCTCTCTGAACAACGTACCAAAGCATGTGAGATGGAGCTTCTCAATATTTACCACCAAGGAGCGCTCGGGCTGTACTTTCTCCAAGACATATCTATTCTTTTGGGAGTCCATGGGATATTCAGTCCTCTTTCTCCTATACCACAACTCAAAGACATCAGTTCTTCTTCTTCCCTCAACCAAATGAACTGACAGTGACTGCTGTAATGGGTTCAAATATGTCAGAAATTATGAGGATGGCACAGGATAGGAAAAGGTTCAGATCTGTTGTTCATAGGATTGTTATGAGTCATATTAGAATTGTGCTGCCAATCCAAAAGCACACACGTTTGAATCCACCAGCTGCTCCCAGAGAGAAAGACAATTTCTCCTGCATTTTATAGCCTCTGAGAACTCACTGCAGGGAAGGTCAGCTATGAGCCAGTTCTGATTTGATGGCACAGGATAACAACATAGGATCACTAAGACTGAATCAATTGAGTTCCCCATTCAATTTACATCTAAGCTACATTAGCAACTCAGTCCACAGAAATAAAGCATTATAGAAAGGAGCATGGCCTCTGGAGTCACTTCGAAGCTGCATGGTTTTGGGAATACTATGTAATGAACCTCTCTGAACCTCAATTACTTCATCTATAAAATGGAAATGATAAATAGCACTGTTTTGAAAAATGCATGAGATTATTTATTTCAAGTCCTTAGTACAATGCTTGACAAGCTCAAAACATTCATGCAATGTAAACTATTACTGTGATCAGGGAGCTCTGATGGCCTTGCTCATCCAGAGATAGCACATCTCCAGTGGTTTCAATCCAACAGAGGCTCTATAGGAGAAGATGGGAAATTGCCTCCTACATGATTTATAACCTCTGAAAACGCTGAAGGTCAGCTATAAATTGGTTCCAGCTTGATAGCAATGAGAAGTTTTTGGAAGTTTTTATATTGTGATCTTGATAATGACCATCGACTATTCCTCAACTCTTACTAAAATAAGTTGCCATTTATCTATTCCAACTAATGCAGACTCCATGTGTGTCAGAGTGGAACCAACCGTACTCCATAGGATTTTCCTGGGGGGAAAAACAAAACTTTTTTTTAAAAAAAAGTAGATAACCAGAACTTTATTCTGAGACTCTTGTGGGTGAACAAAAATCTCCAGCCATTTCAGTTAATAGCCAAGCATATTTACCATTTGTGCCACAGAGACTCCTATTACCACTTCATAACTAAGAATTATTTTTATTCATAACGGTTGACTAAAAGGTGCATTCTAAATTTAGCTCAGTTACCACTTGAGCATTAACAATTTAATCTTGTCTAAGCACAGTAGTTCTAAGGCTTGAACAATAAATAAGAATCACTTGAACAGATTTAAAAACACTAATGCCTGGGTCTCTACCACAGTGTTTGCTTTAAATGGACTAAGGCAGGGCCCTGGAAAGTATAGTTGTTGTGAGGCGTAGAGGGCCACACCCTGAGAAACATAGTTGTTTTGTTACAGAGTATAGTTGTTTCTGTTACAGAGTGGGAACAGATTCATAGCTGACTCTGCAGTGTGTTTTTAGAGGCTATAAATCACATGGAAGGGAACTGTCCATCTTTCTCCCACAGAGCAGCTGATGGATTCCAACATCATGCCCTCCAGTTGGCAGTGCAACTCCTTACCAGTAAGCCATCTCCCATTGTTAGGGTTTTTTTCCTTGTTGTGTACCATTGAGTTGAATCTGACTGGCACAGGAGGAGATTGCCCCTCCTTCTCCAGCAGAGCATTTGGTGGATTCAAGCCGCACAGCTTTGGGATTGCAGTGCAGCTTCTTGCTACTAGGCAACCAGAGCTCCCTAACCACTCTCCCATTGTTGTTGTTTATGGCCAAGGCAGAAATGACCCACAGCTGACCCTCTAGGGGTTTTCAGAGGCATATATTGTACTAGATGAGACTGTCCATCTTTCTTATATAAAGCAGCTCACCTCTGGATTCAAAACATGTACGTACACTAGCAACACAATTCCTTACAACAAAGCCACCAGTGCTCCAATTGGTTTTCCCTAAAAGTCTTAGAAGATTACACTGGGCAGCCAAGATCTAGAACCAGCAACATAATACTAAGGCAATTGTTTCAGATATGAAGGAAAACATTAATTAACAATATGTAAAAACATTTCATGGGTAACATTCTTTGAATTAGTTGTTGCTAGGTGGCAGAGTCCGCCAAAGCCTCTATCAACAAAACTTAATCTAGTCCTGTTGTTGCTGTTGTTATCTGCCGCCAAATCACCTGCCACTCATAGCGACCCTATGTCCAATAGTTCTGAAGCCTACCCTGACCTCAGCCAGTCATACTGACTCCAATACACCTACCCTCATAGCCCTAGTTACTGTATTGATCCATCTCATCTGGGGTCTTCCTCTCCTGCTCTGTCCCTCCACCCTTCCAAGCATGATATCCTTCTCCAATAGATATGCCCAAAATATGTGAGATAGACTTTGGAAACAGGAGTGGCATCGCTTCCTAAACAATATGCCTCTGGAAACTCTATGAACTTTGATACATGTTAATAAGTATAGAAAGACTTCAGGTCTTTTGTCCACAAGGTCGCTATGAGTCGTGCTTGACTTAAAGGCTTGATTTCATCCTCTCCAAGACAGATCTATTTGTTTTCTTGGTGGTCCATGGAATGTTCAAGACTCTTCTCCAGAACCACTCAAAGGTATCAATTCAAAGGTATCAATTCTTTTTCTATCAGCCTTAGTCATTATCCAGCTCTCTAATACATAGCAAGTAAATGCAAAGACCATGGACTGGATGAGGAGCACATCAGTCTCTAGACTGACGTTGTTGCTTCTCAGTACTCTGGAAAGGTCACTGACAGTTGATCCCATACCATTCATGATCTCTGACACGGTCTAATCCATTGTTATAGACACTGTGTCAGTTCATCTTCTTGAGGGTCTTCTTCTCTTTCACTTACCTTTCTTGGTATGATATCTTTTTCCAAGGACTGGCCCCTGCTAATAATATGCTTAGAGTATGTGAGACAAATTTTCACTATTCTTACCTCTAAGGAGCACCCTAGTTGTGTTTCCTCCAAGACAAATGCGTACAGATCCTTCTTCCTTAGAAACTGCTAAGGAAGCAGCTGTTTCTAGATCTGCTTCTACCTACTTTCCCTGAAATTGATTGAATATGAAATTGTTGTTGTTATGTGCCATCAAGTCATTTGCGACTCATAGCGACCCTATGTACAACAGCCCTAAACTTTGTTCTGTCCTGTGACAATTTCACCGTCTCTGATACACCCATCCTGATTACCCCAGTCACTCAATCAATCCACCTCATAGGGGGACTTCCGCTTCTGCGCTGTCCCTCCACCCTACCAAGCATGATGTCCCTCTCCAAGGACCTATCCCTCCTTGCAACATGTCCAAAATATGTTAGACAGAGCCTTAGAATCCTTGCCTCCAACCCTTTCCAGGATGAATCTGTTTTCCTAGCAGTCCATGGTACCCTCAATACTCTTCTCCAGCACCACAGCTCAAAGGCATCAATTCTCCTTCTATCCTCCTTAGTCATTGTCCAGCTCTCTGATGCATAACAAGTGATTGCAAAGACCATGGCCAGTATCAGACGCACCTTAGTCTCCAGAGAGACACCATTGTTTTTCAGTACTTTGGATAGGTCCCTAACAGCAGACTTTCCCATCGCAATACATCTTTTAATTTCCTGGCTACTGGTGCCGAGAGTGTTGATTGTGGAGCCAAGCAAACTGAAATTAAGATGTATTAATAATAATTGGTAACTGGAATGCAAAAGTTGCAAACAGGAGTAAGGCTGGTTGTTGGAAAATTTGACTTTGGTGACAGAATGAGGCTTGAGATTATATGGCAGCACTTTGTACAACCAAGAATTTAGTCATTCTAAATACCCTTTTTAAAAATAAACGGCAATTATACACGTGGGCCTCACCTGAGGGACTACACAGGAATCAGATTGACTAAATGTGGAAAGCAATGTTGGAGCAGCTCAATATTAGCAGTTGAAACAAGGGCAGGGGTTGACTGTGTAACAGATTATCAATTGTTGTTGTTGTATACCTTAGAGACAGAACCAACCCATAGCTGATCCTCTGGTAGATTTCAGAAGCAGTTAATTGCATGAGAGGCGATTGTTCATCCTTCTCTCATGGAGCAGCTGGTGGCCTTGAACTGCATGCCTTCAGGATTGCAGCACAGCTTCTTGCCATTCAAATTGAAGAAGAAAAAAATTAAAACAAGTCCACAGGACCAAAACATAACTTTGGATCTATTTTTTTTTTGAGGATTGTGAAAAGCTCTTTTATTTAATTGGAACAAGTAAATCAGGCAATTACAAGAATTGTACAAAAATAGCCAGAGAATTCTCTGGCTTCTATTCAGGCGTAACCGGCTGGCATTAGGGCAGGTCACGGTTCTTGAGTGAGGGACCCCACATCGCACAGGGCACGGAGTGCAGGCCGCTCCGCCTGGCCTGCCGGGCACCCACCTGGGCAGTGGTGGCCACTGACTGAGTTGTGGAGCAAGCGTAAGGAGCGCCCGCAAGCAGGCTGGCTGCCCCCTGAAGGAGCACGCTGGCCCCGTCCAGGGCAGCACTTCGTCCAGCTTCACAGCAGCCGGGCAGCAAAGGGCTGAACACACAGATGGATCTATTTTAAATGAACTTAAAAACCATCTCAAAAATAGATTTGATGCATTGAACACTAACGCACTAAAGGCCAGAGTTTTGGGATGACATGAAGGATATCAGCCATAAAGAAAGTAAAAGATAATTACAAAGACAGGAAAAAAAGAACAGACCAAAATGTATGTCAGAAGGGACTTTGAAACTTGTACTACAATGTAAAAGAAGTCAAAAGGAGAAAACACTGGAGTTAGAGAGCGGAACAGAAATTTTTAAAGGCAGCTTTTCAAGGGCAGCTTTGAAAATACAAAACAAAATAGAGAGAGAGCGCTTTGGCAGCTTTGTGGTAAGGACTTGTATCTAAAGGCTATGGTTCAAATCCACCAAATGCTCTGTAGAAGAAAGATGAGCAATCTCTTCCTGTGCAATTTACTGCCTCTGAAAACTCACTGGCGGGTCAACTATGAGTCAGTTCTGACTTGAGGCTATATAACAGCAACAACAACAACAAAAATACACATTTTAGCAGTTTAGCAAGGATTTGGAATGGTGTCTTGGTTCACTTACAGATACAGTATATATAGCATACACAAGGAAATCAATACATACAGGCTTCGATATGGATTGCATCTGAACATCAAGAAAACAAAAATTCTTACCACTGGACCAATAGGCAACATAAAGATAGATGGAGAAAATATTAAAACTGTCAACAACTTCATCTTACTTGGATCCACAATCAACAGCCTTGGTACAGTCAGGAAATCAGGAGACATATTGCACTGGGAAAGTCTGCAGCTAGGGACCTCTCCAAAGTTACTGAGGAGTAATGATGTCAGCTTAAGAACTAAGGTGGATCTGATTCAGACCATAGTCTTTCTGATCACTTACTATATATCTGAGAACTGGACAATGACTACAGATGACAGAAGAATAATTGATGCCTTTGAGGTGTAGTGTTGGAAAAGAGTCCTGAATATCCCATGACTGCCAAAAGAACAAGTAAATGTCTTGGAGAAGGTGCAGCCAGAGTGCTCTTTGGAGGCAAGAATAATAATAAAGCTTCATCTTACAAACTTCAGGCATGTTGCTAGGAGGGGCTATTCGTTGGAGAGGAACATGATGCTTAGAAAGGCAGAGAATCAGAAAAGGAGAAGACCCTCAACCAGGTGGATTGACACGATGACTGCCACAATAGGCTCCAGTATGCCAGGAAGTGTGAAGATGGCATGGGATAGGAGAAAGTTCAGATCTGTTGTTCATAGGTTTGCTATGAGTTGTCCTTGAACTGATAGCACCTAACAACAACTATCCAAGGAAAAATTGTTTTCTAAAGAGCATGGATGGACCAGGAATAAGTTGACCTAAACTCCAGTTCAGCTCTGCTATTAACACCAGCTACTACACTGGAGAAACATGGGCAATAGCCTCCTGTGTTATTTACTGCCTCTGAAAACCCACTGGTGGATCAGCTATCCCAACTCGATGGTGTATAACAACTTAGCAACTAGGGTGCTCTAATGGCCCACTGTTTTTATGTATGTCGAGTAGAGTATGACTCAAAGCAATCCTATGAACAGCAGATCCGAACCATCTAATCTTGCATCATCTTTGACATACTTGAGCCCCTTGCTGCAGTCACTGTGTCAATCTGTCTTTATGAGCGTCTTCCTTTCCTTCACTGACCCTCCAAGTATGATGTCCCTTTCCAAGAATAGCCCTCCTAATAGCATGCCAAAGTATGTGAGACAAAGCTTCTCTATCTTTGCCCATAAGAAGCACTCTGATTGCACTTTCTCCAAAAGATATCTGTTTATTATGGCAGTCCATGGGATATACAGCAATCTTCTCCAACACTGCAGCTCAAAGGTATGAGTTCTTTCTCTTCTGTCATCCTTATTCACTACCCAGTTCTCAGATGCATAGCTGGTGACTGGAAATAGAATGGCTTGGATCAAGTGCACCATAAGAGAATTCTAGAGTTCCTAAAGGTTTCTTTCATTCTAAATCCTGTGATCACTGAATCCACCAGTGGCTCACCAAATCCACCAGATCTCACCAGACTGTCTACATAAAGTTTTTTTAATGAATAGAAAATAGGGGAAGTTACTGTAGTTAAAGGTTTTAGAAAACTTATAAATTACTTATAATGCTATAGTCTTATCCCCTAGTCTTATGTCTCCACCGAAGACTACCTTCTAGAATTTGATACTTATATAAAAACTATGTTTTTATGAGTATACAACCTGCCTAATTATCATGTTTACATTTTCTATTTAAGTAAGGCACACCAAAAACTTTCACCTAGAGAGGTGACTTGATGATGGATGGGATTGTACTCCTACAGTATGTTAGAGAGCAAGATTTTTGGGTTGCCTTTTAAATCATACCAAAGTGAGAAACTTCATCCTGGGTTTCTAGCATTTTCTTCAATTTTTCCTGGTTGGTTTTTTTTTTTTTTTTGCATATTACCTATGATCATTAGACCTGTCAATTCTTGTATTGTTATTTATATTTATACCAGCTCTTCACAAGTTTGTAAATTTCTTCAGACCAGAATATAGTTTCATTGTGAGCTAATACAATGTTTTTGCACATAAAAGGAGCTCAAGAGCATTTGACTAATTACTTAAAAAATAAAATTATTTCAATTTCATTGTTTTATATTTCTGTAGTACTTTATAGATTACAGTATTCTTCCTACAAAGCGCCATTTCATGACTGTTCTTTAGCATAACTTTCTGAATGTAACAATAAGCTTTTTACCTTCTAAAGACAAGAACAATTAATAAAACAAGGAAGTAATCATGGTACCAAAATAAATACATTAATACAAAATTAGATAAGCTTTCAATAGGGAATGTATAGGATAACTTTATGAGAGGTGATAGATGATTAGTTTGATTAATTTAATCAAGTATTTTAAACACATCAATGCTACATTTTTAGCATATTCAATATTTCCTATACTTCTATTTTTCTGAATTATGAACTGGACATTAAATGTAGCAAATTATTAAAATAAATGGTATCTATAAAACTCAAAACTGACTTATGTTAAAATTGTAATTTGAGTGGGATAGCATCTTGATAGTATGATTTTCAATAGAATAAAATTTCCCATTTGAAGTTACTATAAGGAAAGCATATGTAAAATTTTGTACTTCATATAAAAATAATATCAATATTATTGCCTTTGATAATTTTAACAAAATTATTTTAACAATGTATATAAAATATAGATATTTATTAAAATACTTAATGTTCAGAAACACTTTTATTTGTTTAACAGTTAAATTAAGATTTTTTAGTTGTAAAGATGACAATTCAATGTAAATTGAAAATTACCCATCCTCATTGTACCCTTTGTATCCTTTTTGAGTTTATTTTTTATGGAGTTTTAGTTTTTCTATTGGGAAACTTAAAATTTATTGAGAATTGTGAAGCACCACTCAGGATAAAAAAAACAAAACAAGATACCACTCAGTATACGACTTAGTATACTTCACTGTTTAAAACACTAAAGCTTTTGAGTGCATAATTTTTGGGAAAGTTTAGCCATGCTATAGAAATACTACTGAGATAATTCCCAAGCCTCTGTGACTTCCATATGCTGTTATTGTTATGTGCTGCATATAAAATTTTTTAAAATCCATTAATATTCACTTTTAAAATATGCAGCAAAATTAGGCCATTCACAAAACATTTATTCTTCCAACTGCTATAAAATTGACCAGAAGGAAGTTAAAATGGGGTAACTCTTGAGATTCGGATAATCCCTTGCATTTTTTCTGCTCCAGTGTATATGTGTTTAATGAATTTAAAAGCATATGCTGTAATTATAATCCACAGAATGAATAATTAGAATAAACTTTTTGTTGAAGAACTTTTTAAAGCTTACTAATTTTTAACACATTAACTTGAAAATATGCGACTATCAAAGGCAGTAGCAAAAATACGTTAAAAGTTAATATTCTGAGTTTCTTCTAGTTTCAGAAATCCTTTCTGATTCAAAGTCACATGTCATGTACATGAAAATTGTTTTCACAGGCAAAAAATATTGATATATAAGAAAGTTGTTTTAGAGGAAATTTCAATAGTAAATTTATAATCTGAAAAATTCTGAATAATAGAGTTAAATTCTTTTACCAAAGAGTTGTGAGACTTGCAAAATATTGTCAGTAATGTATTTTGAATATTACTTTTGTAGGATGTGGTTTTAAATTTTTGACTATGTGAGAACCCTTTAGATATATTTCCTAACAAATCTTTTTTCCTCTTTTCTTCTGCTATTTTATTATGAACTCCCATCTCTAAGTAGTAGAGAACTGCTGTCAAAATAGGTATTTTCAAGATGGATGTATACACCAGCAAAGTATTTTGTAGAGGTTCGAATTCTAGTTTTGAAGAAGAAAGTATCAAATTCTTTTTCTTATTCTTCATTTGACTTCCCATCTTTAAAATGCAAGTTAAATTGTAATTTGAATCCTTTTCCCATCGTGTAACTAGCCGTTGGTGCCAGACTTGAAAACGAAGGCTTTACTTTGCTAGCCATGTGTTTATGAAACCTTAGCGCTTTCCCAAGATCTTTTGGCTGATAATCTCAAACATGGAGGATGCTTCTGATTCTTCACAAGGGGTTGCTCCATTAATTAATAATGTAGCTCTCCCGAGCTCTCTGCCGTCTCTTCCTGTATCAGTGACAGGCTATAAAAGTCATCGAGTAGCCAATAAAAAGGTAGAAGCGAGAAGTGAAAAGCTCCTCCCAACAGCTCTTCCTCCTTCAAAGCCGAAAGTAGATCAGAAACTTCCCAGGAGCTCGGAGAGGCGGGGAAGTGGCAGTGGGACGTGATCCCCTCGCGCAGCGACCAGCAGTGGCAGCAGGAGGAGCGGAGGCCGGGGGTGCAGCGGGGACATCTGGAAGCCACCCCTTGGGAAGTCAGAGCCTCCCTTCGCTTCTTTGTAATTGAGAAGGTGAAGTGGCAGTCGGCGTGTTCTCAGGTGAGGGGCTCCCCGCGACACTCGGGAGCCGGCCGGCATCCGTAGCCAAGTGCTGGCGAGCGGGGGGAACAAAGCGAAGCAGGGCTGGGGGTCGGCCCGCGGTGGGCGCCCTCGCGGGGTCGGGCGCGCCGGCAGAGCGCCGAGCACGTTGTGAGCCCGGCGGCAGCCGGCTAGGAGCCGGCGCTGGGGGAGGGGGCCGTCCCGCTCCCGCACCACCAGCCTGCCCGCCGTGGGGCGTCCGGCCCCATTGTGAACCGGCGGCCGGCGGTGCGGAGGTGGGGCGCGCTCGGAGGGCAGAGGCGACGGTGCTTCGGTTCGTTCCAGACCGTGCCGGCGACCGGAGCGAAGTCGGTTCCGAAGGTAGCGGCGGAGCGTCAGTCACACAAAAGGCAGCCGACCTGCCCCGGGCGCGTGGACCAGCCCACGCCGCCGCCGAGCGCTCCCCACCTTACCGGCTTTCCTTTCCCTCCAATTTTGATAGGGAAGCGAGGCCGACGCAGGCGGCAGAGGGTCCGGGCGAGTCCGCGGGCGGACAGGAGATGCCGCTGCTACACCGAAAGCCGTTTGTGAGACAGAAGCCGCCGACAGACCTCCGGCCCGATGAGGAAGTTTTCTACTGTAAAGTCACCAACGAGATCTTCCGCCACTACGAGTAAGGGCTGGGCTGGGCGCGGGGGGTGCGGGGACGCCCTCTCCGGCACCCTGAGCTCCGTTCAGCTCTTGTCTCGATCCCCAGCGCCCTTTTGTCTCTCCTTTTTCTAGCCCTGGGCTTCTGGCGGGGTGATTTGAAAGTGACGGGTGGCCACAGGCCCGCGTTTCTCGCCTCCTAGAACTCGACCGAGAGGCGGAGCGGAGCCCGGGGCTGGCCCGCTTGGCCGCGGTGCGCGTTGGGGGTAACGGCCCGGGGCGAAGCGGGCTGGGGTCCCGGCCGGCCTCGGGAAGCGCTCCGGGTCCCGGCTGCCGCCTGTCTGCTCCGCGGCCGGGCGGCGGAAACCCCCCGGCTCGCCCCTCCCCGCCGCGGCCACACGCGCACTCCGGGACCAGTTCCGGGATCCCCGCCCGGCGGCCGCGGGCTTCCCCGCTCGGGCCAGCGGCGTGGGGCTGCGGTCCCCCCCGGCTCGAGGAGGGAAGCCCTGTGTCTTTGGGGGCAGGAAACGGTCGCGATGGGCTTTCGTTTCCTTGGCCGGCGGTGGGATCGCTTGTTGGCCCAGACTGGCGTAGGGACGGGAGGGAGCGGAGTTGAGAGGCGGGGAAGGAGAGTGGTTTTAGGAGGGCCGGGGTCTGGGGGGGGGGGGTCCAGGACACTGGAGCCCCCGCCGACCCCCTCTGCGGCGCAGCTAGGCCTCGGAGTGTGCGACTTGAGCCGCACGCGCTGTCACCGCCTCTTCTGGGTGACTAACTCCTGGCCCCAGGGAACTTGGCGTCTCCGCCTCAGGGAGACCGAGTGGGGAAGAAGTCCCGGCCGGCGAGAAGAGGAAGGGGGAGAGAGCGATGCCCAGGGCGCCCCTCGTTTTCACTTTCGCGTCTTGGGAAGGAAGACTTTGGGAGTTGTGGGAGGGAGTTCCGACAAGTTCAACTTCAGCTTCAGCCTCTTCATTACCCAGCGCATGTGGGCCGCCTGGCATGTGCCACTTGCTGTTGTTTTGATAACCCCGAGCTGCTGCTTGCACAGTTTCAGTCCCTTTATTTGTAGCCTCTCTCTCGGTTTATCCCAAGAACTACAGCTACTCGTGCCTTGTGAAGCGAGTTTAAACAAGATCTAAAAGTGAGAGGCTTGAATTGATCACTCACTCAAACCACCTGATCTCACCCCCCCCCCCGCTTTGAATAAAAAACTCAACTCACGCTTTATTCTCTCCACTCAGTCAGAATCCATTTGTGATATCCATAGCAAGTGCTGCAGCATCAACTAAAACTTAGGTAGGAGGCACCTTTTCTGAGGGGGACTTTAAGCAAACAACTTCTGTCATAGAAATGAGTTGTTGTTGCTATTGTGTGACTTCGACTCATAGACAACCCTCTAGCGGGTTTTCAGAAGGAGTAAATCCTAAAGGAGAGAATTACGCTTGCTTCTCCCAAAGAACACAGTGGATTTGAACTTTATGCCTTTGGGATTGCAGCACAGCTTCTTGCCACTAGGTTCCCAGAGAAGTGCATAGAGAGGTGAAAAAAGAGTTCTGTCCTTTGGGTATTTATTTTAAGCAACTTTTCTTTTTAACTCCGCAGGAAAATGAGATACAAATAAACAAGTTACATCAAATATTGTTTTAGGGAAGACAGTCCTTTTTTTAAAGAGGCATGCACATTTCAGTCTGCTCCTGTACAGACTTGTTTTGTTACTCAAATAGATTTCACTCTTGTAACTACTTAAGTGAATTTGGATTAGGTAACTTTGACAAGGATGGTATCTCTAAGTTAAAATCCTTGGTAATTATCTAGTGCTGCTATAACCAAAATGTTACAAATGGGTAACTAACATTTCTTAGTTTAAGAGGCTAGAAAGCACGATTCAAGTGGGTGGGGGGTGGAAAATGAAGGAGACTTTTGTCTTTGGTTTTTGGTTCTTGTCTTTCTTAATTTCCTGTATTTTAACATCTCTTACCCCATCTCTACTTCTTTCAACTGCTTGTTTAATCTCTCATATATAAAAAAAAGATTGATTTAAAACATACCCTACACTAATCCCCATTTATTATCATAACAGATAGCTCAGTTCATAGCTGGTATTATAACTCTAGCTATAGACATTAGGATTAACAACACCTTCAGGGTGGGAGTGAGGTTGGTGGTGGGGCAAAAGGGTTACACAATTCAGTCCTTTCCAGTAATAATGCTATGCCTATTTAAAAATCATATCTAAGAAAGCCAGAAAAATAGAAAACGTAAAACTCTTTTCCTTTGATAAAGGAGTCTTAACTTAAAAAAAGAAACTCTTTTTAGTTTTAAGGGGATATTTAAAAATTACACATTTTTCATAGGCCTTAATCATTACATATGAAATATTGACAAGAAGAGTTTTTGTAGTACAACCTATTCCTTTTCTATTACTATTAATGAACTGAATAATTTGTAGTTTTAGGACATTTTAAAATAAATATTGGTTTTCCCTGGCCCCATTTGGATTTTGGGAACTTTTTTTTTTTTTTTTTTTGGATTTTGGGAACTTAATAATCAGTTTTTTTGTTTTTATGTGAGTGTACCGTCAAATCAGATCTGACTGGTACAGGAGGAGATTGTCCCTCCTTCCCCGTGGATTCGAACCGTGCACCTCTGGGATTGTAGTTGCAGCTCCTTGCCACTAGGCCACCAGAGCTCCCCTATAATCACTTTTGGGGAGAGAATTTGGTTTAGGAACAAAGCTATTTCATAAGTAAATCCTGAACACGGGCATTCTACTGATGTTTAAGAACATCATTAAGAAATCTAAGGATTTTTATCTCTATGACTGGGCAAAATTGGAAAGAAAACTGCCATTTAATTATCCTTAATAGTGATCTTCCAGAAGCCCTGGCAGGATGTAGTAGGTTAAGGGTTAGCCACTCCAATGGAGAAAGTTTGAGGCTGTTTACCCATATTAAGATTATAGCCTCAAGAACCCAGGAGGCATACCATGAATCAGAATGGGATCAACAGGAGTAGGTAGGGTTAGGTTTTTATAGTATGCTGAGCAGTGGTAGGTAGCATTAGTAGTTAAACCCCTTATCTGCTAACTGTTGTTGTTATGTGCCCTCGAGTCGCTTGCGACTCATAGCGACCCT
>NW_006399850.1:208780-290805 GCF_000299155.1 Elephantulus edwardii | reverse complement strand
ATGATCTACACAGTCAAATGCCTTTGCACAGTCAATGAAACACAGATAGACATTCCTCTGGTATTCCCTGCTTTCAGCCAAGATCCATCAGCTACAATATCTCTAGTACCATGACCCCTTCTAAACCCAGCCTGGACTTCTGGTAGTTCTCTGTTGGTGTGCTGTTCCAGTCGTTTTTGGATAATCTTCAGTAAAGTCTTGCTTGCATGTGAAATCAGTGAGGTTGTTCTGTAGTTTCCACATTCTGTTGGGTCACCTTTCTTTGGGAAAGGAACAAATATCGATCTGCTAACAGAAAGCCCAACAGCTGCTCCACAGGAGAAAGATAAGGCTTCTACTTCCATAAAGACTTAACAGCCTTGCAAACCCTTTAGGATAGTTTTACTCTGGCCTATAGGATTGCTGAGTCAGAATCACTTCGACAGCAGTGGATTTGCTTACAGTTTACATGGTACAAGTCTAAAGACACTGTGAAGGAAACTTGTTTTCATTCATTCATTAAATCACCATTTGGTTTTGCTAACTGAAAATTTTTTTAAGTACATTTGAATACATTTCTGTGGGTTGGTGTGAAAACCCAAGTTTTTTTGTTTATTGTATATAAATGTACCTGTTTTAATCTATCTCAAAGATGTTGTCTACATCTGTCTGTTAATTTCATAATGCAATGCAAAATAACTTTCTAACACTTGTATGTACCTGGTTAGCAGTATAGGGAGTTCTGGTGGCCTAGTGGTAAGAAGCTGCCTGCAATCCCCAAGGCACATAGTTTAAATCCACTACAGTTGCTCCACAAAAGGATGAGCAGTCTCCTCTGATGGATTAACTGCATATGAAAACCCTCTGGAGGTAGCAACAACAACAACATATACCTGATTAGCCGAAGTTGCTGGTGACCTTTTAATTTCAAAATAGTTTTCTTCCTCTATCTTACTTGAAATGATAAATGCATTTCTTCCCTGTCCTTTCAAGAGGAATGATGACCCTTGGTTTTTTGTGTTTAGTGTTACATCTGGTATTGTTGTTGTTAAGTGCCGTCGAGTCGCTTGGGACTCATAGCAACGCTATGTACAACAGCTCTAAACTCTGCTCTGTCCTGTGCCAGTCTCACTGTCTCTGACACTTATCCCGATTGCCCCAGTCACCGAATCAGTCCATCTCCCAGAGGGCCTTCCCCTCCTACACCTGCTGTCCACCCTCCCAAGCATGATGTCCTTCTCCGAGGACTGATCTCTCCTTACAATATGACCAAAGTATGTCAGACGAAGCCTCAGAATCCTTGCCTCCAAGGCACAGCCCGGTTTAACCCTCTCCAGGGTGAATCTGTTTGTTTTCTTAGCAGTCCATGGTACCCTTAGTACTCTTCTCCAACACCAAAGCTCAAAGGCATCAATTCTCCTTCTATCCTCCCTAGTCATTGTCCAACTCTCTGATTCATAACAAGTAATAGCAAAGACCATGGCCTGTATCAGACGCACCTTAGTCTCCAGAGAGACACCATTGCTCTTCAGTATTTTGGAGAGGTCCTTAACAGCAAACTTTTGCATCACAATACATCTTTGAATTTCCTGGGTGCTGGTGCCAAGAGTGTTGATTGTGGAGCCAAGCAGACTAAAACTGTGAACAATCTCAATCTCTTCACCATCCATCCTGATGCTGCCAATTGGTCCAGTGGTCCAACTGGTCCAGAGAGTCTTTGTCTTCTTGACATTGAGCCTCAATCCATATTGAAGGCTGCAGTCCCTGACCTTTGACACATTACCACTAAACTTAGGAGACTCTGGTCACAGCATAAGGAACTGTTAGCAGCTGATGAGTCTGGAATCACAGAAACCAAGGAAGCTTTAGACATAAGCTATCAGATCAAGGGCTGGACAAGGGGAGATAGGTGATGAAGGGAGTGGGTAGAAGTGGAGGGGTATCTTGATGGATGGTGGAGCAAAGAAATAAGTGGGTCAGGGAACTTGAGCCAAGGGCAGGTACAACACCGAAACTAATGGTTAATTCCACAATAAGGGATATATTTTCACTTTTTCTGTAAAATGCTTATCTGTTGGATACTTCTCTCGATCTGAACATTCAGATTGACATACACTAGGAAGGAGGATTGGCCATCCACTTCCAAAATAGCAGGCCTCTGAAAACCCTACCTATGTACATCTGGTATTACTGTACTGAAATGAAACGTATTTGTGCCTTCACAGTTCTCTTTCTTTTCAAGATCTTGAATTCTTTAAAGACTGAAACTATGACCAGGATGACTCTTTAGTGATTATGTAGTATGATGCCTTTATTTTGCTTCTTTGAACTGCATGTCTTTAATTACTAACTCTTGTTTGACCTGCTTTCATAAGTGAAGAAGAGTTGTTCAAAATAGTGTGTTAAATCTACAGGCAAATGAGTATGCCATAGTGTGTGTGTGTGTGTGTCTTTTGTTTAACTTACTTTTGGCTGTGGATTTTTAAAATAACAAAGCAATCAAAACTAAATACCAGAAACTGTAGAATTGTTGGAAAGGGACATGATTTTATTGCATTATCCAGTGACATGGTGACTTAACAGCAAGGAGTTGTGCTGCCAACATGAAGGCATGCTGTTTGAATCTATTAGCTGCTCCAAGGGAGAATGATGACTTGTCTCCTCCCATGTGTTTTACTGCCCCTGACAATCCAGTGGAGGGTCAGCTAAGAGTCATTTCTGACTAGATAACATAGTGACAACAACAGCAGCAGTGTTAATTGCAATTCCTTTTTTAGCCAGTTAGACCTTTGAAATTGGAATACATTTTTCATCTTTGAGTGAGTCCTGTCTCCCATCCAAAACGTATGAATAACTTCCACAGTATACCACTAATTGGCTGTCCAGCTTATATTTCAACCTGGCTTTTCATGAGTTGACAGAGGTTTGACTAAGTAAAATAACTATTAGCCATTTTCATTGTTTATCTCTGCAAACAATGTACCACTAAGCAGTTATTGAGATATTTATACTTGTGTCATCCTCATTGGATTTTGGATATTTATTGATAATCTTTGTGTAATTAATAAATAGATTTCATCAGAACAGTGAAAAACCATCCTAGGAAGTTATAGAAACAAGTTATTGCTTACTCCTTTGCATCCACTTCCTAAGCAACATGCCTCTGGAAAGTCTATGAGCTTTGATAAATGTCGATAGTTATAGAAAGGTTTCAGCCTTTTCATAGGGTCACTATGAGTTATGCTCAACTCGAAGGCAATCAACAACAACAACAATTGCACTCCATATAAGTTGATTCTGGAATTTTTATCTGTTGTCTTCGAGAACTGCCCAGACAAAATTACTTGAGATATTTTACAGTTCTTAATTTTTGTTCCTCTCTGTCCTTCCCTTCCTAAAGTTAAACTTTCTTTTTTAAGAAGTTTGGTTTCTTTGCTGTGCTGGATAGTCTGTGTATTCTCTAATGATCTTTCTGCATGTATGGTACTTGAACAATAAGGATTGCCACTGTCTATTGAATACTTGCTTATAATTTTCACATAAATTATGCATCAAATGAAGGTGCTCTGGTGACAAATGAAGGTGCATTCTGGTAGCATGGTACTTGATATGTTGGACTGTTAATCAGAAGGTTGGCAGTTTGAATCCACCAACCACTCTAAGGAAGAAAGAGAAATCTCCTCTAGTAAAGATTTACAACCTTAGAAACTTGATGGAGAGTTGCTTAGAGTTGGAGTCTATTCAGTGAATGTGGATTTGGTGGTTTTGGTTGTTTATGGAATGTACTATCCCCATTTTTTTTAATCCTAATGAAAGTTTATAGAGACTTTAGATTTCCATCCATTCATTGTTGCACATTTTCCTCCCTGCCCACCCCTCCTCCCCAGTTGGTTTTTGTCTTTGTAAAGTTGTTGTTGTTATGTGCCGTTGAGTCTCCTGCGACTGACTCATAGAGACCCTATGTATAACAGCCCTAAACCTTGCTCTATCCTGTGCCAACCTCATTGTCTCCAACACACACACCCATATTACCCCAGTCACTGAATCAGTCCACCTCATAGAGTCTTCCTCTCCTGCGCTGTCCCTCCACCCTCCCAAGCATGACATCTTTCTCCTTGCAACATGTCCAAAGTATGTCAGACAAAGCTTCAGAATCCTTGACTTCCAAGGAGCAGCCCGATTTAACCCTCTTTAGGATGAACCTGTTTGTTTTCTTAGCACTCTATGGTATATTCTATATTACACAACCCACCCACCCCTCCAGTTCACTCCCCCATGCAGCTCTCATTCTGGACTCTTATCATGAAAACAATACCTAATCGTATATTCCTTTCAAACATTTCTCTCCTTCATCTGTATCAATGCAGTATATATTATTTATCCCCTCTTTTCTTAGATTTCCCCTAACCCCGATGCCAGTCCTGCTTTCCAACAGTGGCATTATGCAGTATTTGTCCCTTTGTGACTGAGATATTTCACTCAGTATAATGTCCTCCAGGGTCACCATTTTGTATACTATTTCATGAGTTCCTTGTTTTTCAGTGCAGCATTATATTCCATTGTGTGAATATACCAGAGCTTCTCTATCCACTCTTTTCTTAATGGGCACTTGGCTTGTTCCCAACTCTTTGATATTGTGAACAAAGCCTAAGTAAACATGGGTGTGCATATATCTGCTTGGGTGCCAGTTATGCTTTCTTTAGGGTATATTCCCCGTAGTGGAATTGCTGGGTCAAATGGTATTTCTATTTCTAACTTTTTGAGAAAGCACCACACTGCCTTCCATAGTGATTGCACCATATCCCCATCTTCTAAAAGGAGAACTGATAAATCCCATTTTAAAATAGTAAAACAGATATTGAGACACTTGCTTCTCTCCTTCTCATTCATATGTGCACTTTCACATCTAATTACTCATATAAATACACAACTTCTCTGTGAAAAGTATATGTTACTTTATTTTTCGAGTGCCATAGTGTGTAGAAGGAGCCTTGGTGGTACAGAGGTTTAGTGCTTGATTACTAACAGAAGGAGGGGCTAATTGAAAGATTATTTGAACCCATTTGCCACTTATGGAAGAAAGATTGGCATTCTGTTCCATTGAAGATAATAATCTTGGAAATACTATGAAGCAGGTGGTGGTTGTTACTGTTAGATGCCCTCGAGTCAGATCACATTTAGAGTTGAAGGTCATGGAAAAGAGGAAAACACTCAGCCAGACTAATTGGCACAGTGGTTGCAACAATGGGATCAAATGTGACAACATTTGTACACAGGAATCCTAGGAGTCTAAACTGAATCATGAAATTTTTGTACATGGGACTTGAAAGAGGAATTGAAGATGAATGGTGTCATATTCATTCTCTGAAAGAGTGTTAAGTACAATGCTGTGAGCAATAAAATACTATCCATACACATGCAAGGAAGAAGACCTGGTTTTTACAACTATTGTTCAGCTATACAAACCAAACACTAATGCCAACAATGAAGAAATTAAAGATTTTTATCAGTTTTTGAAGACTGAGATTGTTTGAACATGCAAGCAAAATATATAAATAATAAATTGAGGACTGGAATGCCAAAGTTACAAAGAAGGGATGGTGTTTGGAAGATACGGCCTTGGTAACAGAAATGGGGATGGACATCATGTGATAGAATTTTGTACAATTAATGATTTATTCATTGCAAATGTCTTTTTTTAAAAAAAATGGTAGTTGTAGACATGGACCTCACCTGATAACTACTCAGGAATCAGATTTACGACATCTGTGGAAAGAGACTTTGGAGAAGCTTAGTGTCAGCAGTCAAAACAAGGCCAGGGACTGATGTATATTAGATCATTAACTGCTCATAAGCAACTTCAAATCAAAGGTGAAGAAAATAAAAACACATACATAAGATCAAAATTCAGCCTTGAATCTATCCTAACTGAATTAAAAAAAAAACACACACAAAACGTTCAAGAGGCCTTGAATATTAATGATTGAAGACCACTTAAATTATAGGTTGATATCAAGGACATAATCCATGGAGAAAACAAAAGGTCATAACAAAGACAGGAAAGAAAGAGAGAAAGAAAGGAAGGACGGACCAAGATGAATGTCAGAAGAGACTCTGAAACTTGTACTGAAACAAAAAAAAAACCAAAAACTAGAAGGAATGCTAAAACAGGAGGGCTAAATAGAAGATTTCAAATACAACTCAAGACAAAGCAGAGTATTACAACAAAATATGCAAAGTGCTGGAGTTAGGATATCAAAAGTGAAGAACACAGTATTTTATAAGGTTAAGGAGCTGTAAAACAAATAATAGTGCTTTGGGATTGTATGGGCCAAATTTTCAGTGATGTAGGAAGGAAGCATCAAAAAGAAATTGGAATGAGCACAGAGCCTGTACCAAATAGAATTTGTTGGCATGGGACCATTTCAGGAACTAGCATATAATCAAGAACCATTAGTAATAAGACATTCAAGGTTCAATGAAAATGTTGGCCAAAAATAAGGTCCTAGGGATTGATAGAACACCAGTTGAAGTATTTCATGCAACAGATACAGCCCTAGACATTCTCACCAGTCTACATCAACAAATTTGAAAGACAGCTACTGGGCCAACTGGGTGGAAGAGATCCATATTTGTTCATAGTCCAAGAAAAGATAGTCCAGCTGAGTGTGGAAATTATCTAATAGTGTCATTAATAGCACATCAAGTAAAATCTTCCTGAAGATTATGAAAAAGTGTGGCTAGAAGAGTATATCAACAGGAAACTGCCAGAAATTCAGGAGACCATGGAATGAGAGATCTAATGGCTAAAAGTAAAGAATATCAGAGAAACATTTACTTGTGTCTTATTAATAATTATGCTAAGGCATTTGACTGTGAAGATGTGGATCATAACAAATTACAGATAACATTGTTATTGTGTTTATGGTTGAGTCAAAACCAACCCATAGCTGACCCTCTAGTGGGTTTTCAGAGGCAGTAAATCACATGGGAGGATTGCCCATCTTTGTCCTGTGAAGCAGTAGATGGGATTCGAACTGCATACTTTTGTGTTGGCAGCACATTTCCTTAACACTAAGCCATCAGAGCTCTCTATGGATAACATAAAACATTTAATTATGGTCATGTGAAACTTTCACATAGACTAAGAAGCAGCTGTCTGAACAGAACAGGGGCACTGGATGATTTAAAATCAGGAAATGTGTGCATCAGGGTTGTATCCTTTCTCCACACCTATTCCATCTGTATACTGAGCAAATAAGTCAAGAACCTGGACTATCTGAAGAAGGATGTGGCATCAGGATTGGAGGAAATATCAACCTGCATTATGAAGATGACACAGTCTTGCTTGCAGAAAGTTAAAAAGACTTAAAGCACATATTGAAGATGATCAAGGACTTCATTGTGGGTTATGTCTCACATCAGCAAACAAAATTCCTCACTACTGGACCAATAGACAACATAGGTGGAGAAAAGAGTGAAATTCAGCGATTTAATCTTTTTGAGTCCACAGTCAACACCCATAGTAGCAGCAGTCAAGAAATCAAAAGATGTGTTGCTTTGGGAACATCTGAGACCTCTCCAAAGTACTAAAAAACAAGGATGTAATTTTAAAGACTAAAGTGTGCTTGATTTAAGCCATGGTTATTTTCAATTGTTGTCTATGCATCAGACATTGAATAAGGATGACAGAAGAATCAATTCCTTTGAAATGTGTTGAAAAAGAGCATTTAATATACTATGGTCTGCCAAGAAATTACTAAACAAATCTATCTTGGAGGAAGTGCAGTCAGGGTACTCCTTAGGGGGAAGGGTGGTGAAAGTTTGTCTCATATACTTTGGTAATGGTGTCAAGAGGGGCCTGACACCTTTGGAAAAAAGACATTGTACTGGGAAAGGTGGAGGTCAGAGAAAGAAAAAAAGACCCTCAGTGAGACTGTGAGGATGACACAGGGTGGGCCATGGTTCTGAGCTGTTATTCATAAGGTTGCTATGACTCGTAGTCAACATTGACAGCACCTAACAGCAGCGTAAGGTTTATCTCTGTATTTTTTAAATCTTTATTCCTGGCTCTCATTTTTGTTGTATCTGCTTATTTTGTAATCCTACTTTGTATTTCTTCGACTGTCTGATAATACTAAATAACATGCATAGTTATGGTTGTTGTTTTTTTTACCTTTCCCCCCAAAATAACTAAGTTTTGCATTTTATTAAACTTCTCTGGCTACCTGTCAATAAGTTTATTAAGTCTAGTTTATTTAGCTGTTACTTCTCTATAGAATCTGTTTTCTGTGCAGGAAGTCATCAGAACATTCTGTGACATTTAGCAGTTATTACTTTCCTGAATTTTTAAGCCATATATTCCATCATGTCTTTATTATATAGTAAAACCTACAAAATCTAGAACCTTAGTGAGGCATAAACTTGTTATGGGGGGATATAAATATACTAAAGCAAATATTAGAGAAGTGTTAAGACTCATTCTGTGAAAGGAGGAAAACTTCTGAGACCAGAAAAGCAAGGCAGTCTGATTGAGTTTGGCTCTCATAGATGGCATCGAAAATATTATTTTGTTAAAGAACTCTAGTAGCATAGCCCATAAGGAATTGTGCTGCTAACCTAAAGGTGCTGCCTGCCCAGCAATTCAAATCCACCAGTGGCTTCCCAGGAGAAAGACGGGACTTCTCCCTGCAACTCACATAGCCTTGGAAAACCTGCTAAGGGTCCAGTCTGAGTTGGGTATGATTTAATGACAAGGAAAATAAGATGAGAATTATTTTGTAAGTAGGGAAGTCTGCTGTTTGTTGCTGATACTTTTCTGGCGCGTTGTGCTGGGTCTTTCTTGTCTTAGATCTGTGTAAAAATGGTGGTGTGGGAGTGGCATCTGACCTCATCTAACATCATAGGTAGGATGGTTGTTCTTGGTAAGTGCCCTTGAATTGAATCCAACCCATGGCAACTTTGTGAACAACAGATCTGAACCCTGTCCTGCCCCGTACCACAAACAGGGAGGAGAATCATTAACAGCTTAACAGCTGAAGGCAGATTCCTACGAAAGGGAGGTTGACGTATGCCCTGTTACAGCCTTTTCCCCACTTCCATCTTTGACACCAAGCGTCCCTTCTCTAGCACTCTACTTCTATATTGGGTTTGCTAGTTTGCAGTGGGTCATAGAACTTACAGTTCATGTTTATAATTATGGAGTTTATTAGAAAGAGTTGTTATTATGTGCTATTGAGTCAGCCACAACGCATAGCAACCCTGTAAACAATGGCTTTGAAACTTGCTGTATCCTGACCCAAACTCTCTATTTCTGGCACACTTAACCCCATAGTCACAGTCATTGTGTCAATCCATTTCATCCAGGATCATCTTCTCCTGTGCTTTCTCTCTACCTTTCCAAGCATGATATCCTTCTCCAAGGACTGGGCCCTCCTGACGGCATGTCAAAGTATGTGAGACAGAATTTCAAAATCCTTGCCTCCAAGGAGCAACCTGGTTTCATCTCTCTAGGAATAGATCTTTGTGTTCTGTTGGCAGTGCATGTCTGTTCAGTATTCTTCTTAAGCACCACAACTCAAAGACATTGATTATTCTTCTTTCACCTTTGTTCATTGTCCAATTTTCAAATGCATAGCAATCCTGGATCAGGCACACCTTAAGTCTCTTAGACTGACACTGTTGATCTTTACATTCTTGAGAAGTCCCTGACAGCAGATTTTCCTAAAACAACTCGTCTTTCAGTTTTCGATGGCTGATGCCAAGGGTGAAGATTGTGGATCCAAACAAGATGAAATTCTTAACAACCTTAACGTTTCTCCATCTGTCATGCCAATTGCCTGATGGTGAGGATCTTTGTTTTCTTGATGTTGAGATGCAGTCCATATTGTAGGCTACAGTCTGTCCAGGACTGGGAACGATTGATATGGTTTTTTTCATGGGACAACCTCTTTCAACCATACTTGCAGGGAGATGTCAATCTAACCCTCAGCTCTTCATACTTTTGGTCTTCTTTGGACAGCTTAGAGAAGTGTCGCAATGCTCCTTATTCCACCAACAGGTATCCACAGTCACCCTACTCAGCCAGTATATTTTGGGTGGACGGTGTTCAGCTTTCCCACTATAGGTTAGCCAGCTCAGTTCTGCCAAGTGCTTGAAGGCACCTCTCTCTGCCAGCATGCTTCTTGTTCAGAGGTGCTCAGCTTTCTCCCCTGCTCTGTATTCTGGGAAAGCCTTCTTCACCTCCTCAGTTCCAGTCTCCTGGTTTTGCTGCTACAGTTTTTCTTCTGCTGCTCTCCAGCATTTTCTTTTGCCTTTCTGGGTTACAAAATATCTACAAGTTTAACAACCAGAGAGTTGGTTTGTATTGGAGATACTTCTTTGGAAAGTACGCTGCTTGGAAACTCAAAAACAGTTTTCTGTTAGCTATGGTAAGAAAGAACCCAGGAAATTAAAAGATTAATTGCATTGGGAAAGTTTGCTGTTAGGGACCTCTCCAAGGTACTGAGGAGCATTGATGTCAGTCTGGAGACTAAGGTGCACCTGATATAGGCCATGGTCTTTGCCATTACTTTCTATGCATCAGAGAGCTGGACAATGACTAGGGATAATAGAAGAGAGTTGATGCCTTTGAGCTTTGGTGCTGGAGAAGAGTATTGACTATACCATGGACTGCTAGGAGAACAAACAAGTTCATCATGGAGAGGGTGAAGCCAAGCAGCTCCTTGAAGGCAAGGATTCTGAAGCTTTGTCTGACATACTTTGGACATGTTGCAAGAAGGGACCAGTTCTTGGAGAGGGATGTCGTGCTTGGGAAGGTGAAGGGACCCCTTGATGAGATGGATTGATTCAGTGATGGGGGGTAATGGGGATAGGTGTGTCGGAGACAGTAAGATTGGCAAGGGATAGAGCAACAACAACAGGCATAAATTTATATCCATTATTTTTTCTTAAAATAGTAAAATTGTTTAGTAATAGTTTTGTTGTTATGTGTCATCGAGTTGTTTGTGAGACTCATAGCAACCCTATGTACAACAACCCTAAACCCTACTCTTATCCCGTGCCAGTCTTACTGTCTCCAACACACCTGTCCCCATTACCCTTGTCACTGAATCAGTACATCTCATTAAGGGTCTTCCTTTCCTGAACTGTCCCTCCACCCTCTCAAGCATGACATCCCTCTCCAAGGACTGATCCCGCTTTGCAGCATGTCCAAAGTATGTCAGAGGAAGCTTCACAATCATTGCCTCCAAGGAGCAGTCTGGCTTCACCCTCTCCAGGACAAACTTGTTTTTTCTTCTAGCAGTCCATGGTATCTTCAATACTCTTCTCCAGCACCACAGTTCAAAGGCATCAGTTCTCCTTCTATCATATCTATTCATTGTCCAGCTTTCTGATGCCTAGCAAGTAATTGCAAAGACCATGGCCTGTGTCATGCACACCTAAGTCTCCATACTGACATAGTTGCTCTTCAGTACTTTTGAGAGGTCTCTGACAGCAGACTTTCCCAATGCAATAGTAATAGTTTAAATGTAATAGTTTAGTCTTCTTAAATTCTTGTAATTTAGAATTTGAGAAGGCACTGTAATTTTCTGCTAGAGTTTATCAGTAACAAAAGTGTACACATTTGAATGTGTATAATGAATAAATAAAATAATTCAAAAGTAAGAGAAAGTGAATATATGTAATATGAAAGATGTTGGAATGCTGATAGGAAGTGAAGCACATGAAGAAATAGGCCTTGGGTTTCCCCTCAGCCTTTTGAAGAATTTGCTACTGTGGTAGTGTTAGAGTGTTCTGCTTTCATGAGTATAGATTTGTATACCAGAAGGCTATCATGTAACAACTGCAGACTTTGGAGAGCACTTTCAGGACAGTTGAAACCTCTGGTGTAGACAGGAATTTTCTGCCTGGTAACTGACTTCTGTTTGGTAGTGGTTGTGCCATTGGCCTCCTTGATACTTTGTACAATGTTAACAAATCTAATTTTTATTGCAACACATCTTACACTGAGCTGTCCTCTTACTGTGCTGTTTTCCATTATCTACCAAGTACTGCAGGTGCCACTTACCTCTTAAGGCTAGAGCTATCTATGTAGTAGTCATCATTTGGCCATGGCCACTGTTAAGCACTTGAAATGTGGTTAAGATGTTCTAGAAATAGAAAATACACACTGTATTTTAAAGACTTATTTTAAATATAAACAAGAGTCTGTAATGATTTTTATGTGGATTGAATTCTGAAATGCATTTCTTTATAGGATGTTGTTATGTTCTGTTGATTCATTTGTGACTTATAGCAATCCTACGTACAACCACTCTATCCTGTGCCAACTTTATTGTCTCTGACACACCTACCTCCATTACTTTGGGCATGTTGCAGCAATGTTTGGCATGTTGCAAGGAGTGACCAGTCCTTGGACATCATGCTTGGGAAACAAACCCTTGATGAGGTAGACTGATTCAGTGACTGGGGTAATGGAGGTAGGTGTGTGTGTTTATAGGATAGGTTAAAAAAACAGACTTATTGTCATAAAATGGTTTGATCTCACAGCAACCCTACATTAGATTCCGAGAGTGCCTATCTTTGTCCCAGGGAGCAGTTAAATGTATTTGAACTTTCAACCTTTCCCTTAGCAGCCTTATATATTGCTTACACATGACACCATCAGAGTTCCTTTGGGATATATTGGGTTAAACAAGACTCAGCAGATTCCATAATATTTCTAATTCTTAAAATATAATCCCATTGGTTTTTAGTTGATTACAACTCATAGCAACTTTATTTAACAGAGTAGAAGTACCCAATAGGGTTTCCAGACTTGTAATCTTTATAGAAGCTACATCTTTCTCTTAATTTTTAAATGTAGCTGCTATAAAATTAAAAATTATGTATATAACTAACATTCTATTTCTTTAACCACTAGTTTAAGCAGTTACTATTGAGAATTGTGGCTCATAGAGACCTTACACATTAGAGGAGAGCTACTCCATTGAGCTTCCAAGGATGTAAAATAATGTGTATATACATACTTATTATAAGAATTGATGCAATATTAGAAATAATTAGAATAAGGAAGAATATTTTCCTTTTTAATCCCTATTTTATCACCATAGAAAACTAATTTTTAGTATTTTTGCAAATGTTCATATGATTGTGTTACTAGGGTTTTTTTCTATTTGAGTTTTTATTTTACTTCTCATGCTTTAGAAATCTTTCCAGGTTTTCTGTAGATTTTTTTAACACAATTAAATCATTCTATAAGTATTATTTCAATAACTTTTTACTTTCAAACATCCAAGAGGGATGAAAATTAGAATATTGTGACTTTCCCCCTTATTAACATGTTATTTTAAAAATCTCACATTATACTTTAAAATGACTTAATTATATTGACATTCAGTAGTTTAGTTAACTTTTTCATACTAAACTTTCTAGTTTTCACTACTATGTTCACAGTTATAAAGTCTCAGTTAAAGTTAAACGCTTGAATTTATCCTTAGTATTTTAAATACTTTAAAAAAGAAAACCTGAAACCAGTGTAAAAATTGAAAGGAAAACAAAGATTTTTAGATCATATTCTTTTCAACTTGAATCCAAATTAACACTGATGAAGATTAAAGTTCAATTCTAGTTGAATATATCTTTAAATTGCAAGATATGTGTCTGGCTTAAATGTATTTTTTCTTGGATTTACATTACCTCAGTTTGCCAGTTGCCAAACCCTGTTTGTATTTTAAATTTGTATTTAAATTTTTACAACAAAGGCACAGTCTTAATAATTTTTAATTGGAAATTTGTCGGACGATAAGTAATGGTTATTTGTTTTTGTTTTTTTAACCAGTGACTTTTTTGAACGAACCATTCTGTGCAACAGCCTTGTGTGGAGTTGTGCTGTGACTGGCAGACCAGGACTGACCTATCAAGAAGCACTTGAGTCAGAAAAAAAAGCAAAACAGAATCTTCAGAGCTTTCCAGAACCACTAATTATTCCAGTTTTATACTTGACCAGCCTTACCCATCGTTCACGTTTACATGAAATCTGTGATGATATCTTTGCATATATCAAGAATCGATATTTTGTTGAAGAAACTGTTGACGTCGTTAGGAACAATGGTACAAGGTAAAATATTTTTTAATACTTACTTTTTGGATAAATGTATACTCACAGTGCTCAAAATTCAGAAAAACTAAGGAAAGTACCTCTACTGGGTTTTTTTTACCTTTCCTGCTACCTTATTCACAGATAGCCCTATATCTTTACAAAACTATGCAACATAAGAAAAACCCAACATTCCACAAGTGTATGTATTTATTTCTCTTCTCTCTCTCACACACACATACAAACACAATATCCCTTCTTTTTATTGCAGATAAAACTATTTTATTTTGTGTCCCTTTTTAACTTAAAATATTCTGGAAAATGTTCATTACAGTATAAACTAGCTTTCTTCACTTTTGTATTTATATTATAATAAGTTCCATTATAGAAAAAACTTTGAAAACCTAAGTTTTTATTTAAGAGTAAAAAAAAAATAGATTCAGACATCTTCTCTGTCCTGATTTTATTACAGGTTGTTGTTATGTGCCATCACATTGGAACCTATTCATACATTAGCCTTCTGGAGCTTTTTAGGAGCTGTAAATTACATCAGAGGAAATTGCCCATCTTTCTCTTGTGGAACAGCTGGTAGATTCAAACCACCTGCCTTTGGGTTGGCAGTGTAATTCTTTACTCACTAGGCCTCTGGAGCTCTAATTTTGTTCCATAGGCGTTTAAATATGTCTGCCTTTCTTGCTGATTTGTTTGTTTGGAGTTTTGGTTTTTATATAGGTTTCTTTCATTCTGAAGACTGGGTTTTGTATCTTCAACTAAATTCTCTTATCTAGCTCTAGAGTGGAATTTTCATATTGTTCTTAGGTGCCATCAGGTTGACTGGTAATGACCTTATGAACACAGATTGGAAGCTTGACCTGTCCTGCACCATTGTCATGATTTCTGTGATGCTCAAGCCCATTGGGGTAATCACTGTGCCAATCCATCTTGTTGAGGGTCTTCCTCTCTCTTACTGACACTCTACCTTTCCCAGCATTATGTCTCCCTCCAAGGACTGGTTCCTACTGAAAAATATGCCCAAAATAAGTGAGATAGAGTTTTACTATCCTTGCTGTTAAGGAGCACTCCGCTTGCACTTCCTTCAAGACAGATTTGTTTGTTCCTTTGGCAATCCAGTGTATATTCCAGTGATCTTCGTCAACACCAACACCACAACAAAAAACATTAGTTCTTCATCTCTCATCCTTATTTATGGTCCTACTTTCAGATATGTAGAAAACAGTTGAAAATATCAGTCTTTAAACTGACACTCTTAAAATAAAACAAAACAAACACACACAAAAAAACCCCTGACACCCTTCAGCCCTTCAGAGAGGTTTTTGACAGCAAATTTTCCCAGTACAGCAAATCTTACTTTCTTGCTACCACCATGAGTAGCAAGTAAATTTAAATAACTGCCAAAAAAATTAAATCATTGACAACGTCAGTATGATCTCCATTTATCGTAATACTGCCTATTGGGCCAGTTTCATATGTGGTTGCTGTTTGCCATGGATTTTCGGTGGCTGTAAATCTCATGGAAGGAGATGGCCCATCTTCTCCTGCAGAGCAGTAGGTGGGTTTGAACTGGTCTGCCTTTGGATTTTTAGTACCACTTCTTAGCACTAGGCCACCAGAGCTTCCTAGTTTCACATAGGAAGATTTTAACTTACTTAATGGCCTTAGAAATATAGTTGTTAAAGTGCTTAGCTGCTAAGAGAATGGTTGGCAGTTCAAATCTACCAGCTGCTCCACAGTAGAAAGATATGGCTGTCTGCCTTTATAGGTATTAGAGACTTGGAAATCCTGAGAGGTGCTTCTATTCTGCCCTAAAGGGTTGCTATAAATCAGAATTTATTTGATGACAACAGCTTTTGGTTTACTTGTAGTTAAAAACTATTGGTATTTTCCTGAAATTTTAAACATTTGGCTAGTCATTGATATATATCATAGTAAACTTAATTGACCTCTGCTTTTTGGGAGAGTGGCTATGTGGGTTTTTTTTTCCTTCGGCTACTGAAAAGAAGTTTGGTTATAGAATATTCCAAGCATGCAAAATATAGAGAAAATACTATAGTCAATCTCAGGTACCTATGATACAGATTCAACAATAAAGAATATTTTATAATCTTTTGTCTATTCACACATCATATTATTTTATTCATAGGTAACATCTATAAATACCAATAACATGTGTAGAATATGCCTTTATTACCACAATTACATCAATAAGGCCTTAGTATCTAATATCATTCTGGGTATAAATTTTCTCTTTTGGAACCAAATATGCCTGGTTTTTGAATGCCTGTCCCTTAGTTATTGACCAGAATGCAGAATTCTTCTTATCTATGACTTTTAAACATTAACAATAAAAAATTACCATTTGATTATTTATTGTATTGTTTTAGAAAATTATGCGTTGTATTCTCAGGTGATGTCTTTATATATTAATATAATTCAGATTAATACCTTTATAAATTAAATTAATAGAATTAATTTTAATTATTAGTTATTCTGCATGAGTCTTAAGAAGCTAAACTGTTTATACTATGATCTACACTTACTTGGATTTTATTTTGGCAGGAAATTGAATGTTGTTGTTATTGTTGTTGTTATGTGCTGTTTATTTGCTTGTGACTCATAGTGATTCTTTGTACAACAGCCCTAAACCCTTTATCCTGTGGCAACCTTACGCCTCTGACACACCTACCCCCATTACCCAGTCCTTGAATAATCCATCTCATTGAGTGTCTTCCTTTCTTACGCTGTCCCTCTACCCTCCCAAGCATAATGTCCCTCACTAAGGACTGGTCTCTCCTTGCAACATGCCCAAAGTATGTCAGATGAAGCTTCAGAATCCTTGCTTCCAAGGAGCAGCCTGTTTTCATGCTCTCTAGGATGAACCTGTTTGTTCTTAAAGCAGTCTATGGTATATTCAGTACCATTTTCCAGCACCACAGTTCAAAGGCATCAGTTCTCCTTCGATCCTCCCTGGTCATTGGAAATTGAATATATTTTTTTTTAAAGTGTGGAACCAGGGAATGTATCTATATTTACTAAGGCTGTGTTTGGAGACCATGATGGTTTTTTTCTATATATAGCCATTGTTTTTATATTACTTAAACCAAGACTGTTTTGTAATATGTAAATTATTATGATGCATTAAACAGTAGAAATAAGTAGAAGTTTAGTGATTCGTGTTTTCTGAATGGATTTTTTTTTAATTTAAGAAATAGACTTCTCAAAACAACTATGAGATATCATCTCACCCCAGTCAGAATAGCAAAATTTAACAGAACAGCAAGCAACAAATGCTGGTGAGGTTGTGGAGAAACTGGACCCTTATTCACTGTTGGTGGGAATGTAAAATGGTGCAACCACTGTGGAAGGCAGTATGGCGCTTTCTCAAAAAGTTGCAAATAGAGATACCATTTGACCCAGCAATTCCACTACTGGGAATATATCCCAAAGAGACCATAACTGACATCCAAGCAGATATATGCATATCCATGTTTATCGCAGCTCTGTTCACAATAGCAAGGAGTTGGAAACAACCTATGTGCCCATCAACAAACGAATGGCTAGAGAAGCTGTGGTATATTCGCACAATGGAATACTATGCTGCATTGAAAAACAAGGAACTCATTCAATATTATTCAAAATGGGTGAGCCTGGAGGATATTATGCTGAGTGAAATATCTCAGTCACAAAAGGACAAATATTGCACTGCTGTAAAATGGGACTGATATCAGGGTGGGGGTAAGACTGAGAAAAACTGGATAAATTGTGTATACTGCACTGAAACAGATGAGGGACTGAATAATTTAAAAGCGATGTATGATAGGGTATTATGGTTATCACAAGAGTCCACAATTAAGGTTGCATAGTGAAATGTACTTGGGGTGGTGGGAGGGGTGCGGGGGGATTGTGTATCAGGGAGGGAGTCTTTTACTTTTGAAAGAGAGGAGCGAACTGGGGGCGGGGGAGAGGGCTGGGAGGGTAGAGAAGTACAGCAATGAATGAATGGAAATCCAAATTCTGTAAATGTTCATTAAAATTATTTAAAAAAAAAATAAAAAAAAATTAAAAAAAAAAGAAATAACCCCTGGGCGAAAAAAAAAGAAATAGAATTCTAGTAGTGGTAGCTGATTGAAATAGTGAACTAGAGTATGTTATAAAAATAGGAAAGCTGAGAATAACAGTTTCTTCAGAATTCGTTGGAAAACATACCTCTTCCTATTTAAGAGGTCTTGGTCTTCAATTGTGAAGCATAATAAATTGGTATTTTTAAAATAAAAACATTTTAAAGAGTAAATGTCACAGTACATATTGACCACTCTTACTACTCTATAGTTATGCCTGAAGTCTCTCATCTCTACCTACCATTCTGGATATGTTCTTTTTAAATATGGGTTAAGCATCAAATTGAGTTGATCTGAAAATGCTTGTAATAATATTAGAACATGAATTCAGTACTTGACAGGTTTTTATCTAAATTTTTTTAAATATGAAAACTACACAAATCCACCAGATGCTTTGCTGGAGAAGGAGGAACAATCTCCTCCTGTACCAGTCAAATCTGATTTGACGGTACACAAACACACACAAAATAATAAAAATACAATTAAAAAAAGAAAACAAACAAAAAAAACAACTACAGATCGTTTCATATATTAGGTCTACTCTTTATTGTCTCTACTCCCTAGATTACTGATATTGTTGGTAATATAGGATTAGCTTTTTTCTGAGTTTAGGGACAGATATGTAGGGTTTGAGACTAGAGAATGAAGAGAGATACCATGGATTAGAGTTTGTTTTACTAACAGTCTTAAGGCTCGTTACTTGTAACTATTTATAATAGAAAGTATTTCTAATAGAGAGTATTAAGTAAGTAAAAAGAATAAAACAAAAACTAAGAGGTAACATATGAAATAGAAAGGTAATTGGGAATGATGAAGTACAGGAAAAACATGAGTTTAAAAAGGACACTAGGTAGATCATAAATAGAAAAGGAGGTTTGAGGCCAGTGATAATTCATTAAGTTGTAACCATCAAACAGAATATTAGCAGGAAAAATTTCTAGAACTAATTAAAACCCCCTCCATTTAGGATTAAAAGATGCTGTTATTTTCTGTACCTCTTATGTATGAACCATGTTATCCTGTAAAGTATGAAATAGTTAACAATCTCCTTTTAAGAGATATTTATGCCTATATTGCTACTGTTCAGTTGTCACTCAGATACCGTTTTCAGTGTGCAATACAGTAAATTAGTGCAGAGTTTTGTGGGTTTAAAAAAATTTTTATTATTAATTTCAATGAAAATTTACAGAGACTTTGATTTTCATTCATTCATTGTTGCACTTTTCTCCTTGCCCACCCCTCCTCTCCACCCCCAGTACACTCTTCTCTTTGAAAAGTAAAAGAAAAATTCTTTCAATGATTTACAATCCCTCCCCCCAGATGCGTCCCACTGTGCAGCCTTCATTCTGGATTCCTGTTATGACAAAAATACCTAATCACATATCCGTTTTAAACAGTTTTCTCCCTCATTTGTTTCAATGTAGTATACATTATTGAACCCATCTTTCTCAGTCTCCCCCCAACCCCTATGTCAGTCCTGTTTTACAAGAGTGGCACCAGGCAGTATTTGTCCTTTTGTGACTGAGATATTTCACTCAAGTGAAGAGTTTTAACAGTGCACAACTTCCCTATTCATTAAGCCTGTCAGTAATTTTACCGCACCTAAATGTATATGTTCTCTGCCTCGGGGTGTTTGTGTTTACAGTTCTCTTTGCCTAGAAGTCTTTTCATCTGATAACAAGGTAAGCCCTCCTACTTCATATCTTACTTCAGAGTCCTTTTCTTAAAGTCTTCTGTCCTTCCTACCTAATTCAACATCTTGTTCCTAACTTATTTGCTCTTCCATGCTTTTTTACTTATGAGTTCCAAGAGCATGAAATTTTTTTCTGTTTACTATTGTGACCTTAGCACTTAAAATGATACCTTGTGGGTGAGTAATAATGTTTGTTGAATGCATGGAGAGTGATGGTGCCGAGATAGACAAATAAGTATAAACAAAACAAGTTGAAGTGCTCTGAATAAAATATATTAGAGAGTTATAGGCAGAAGTGGTTGACACTTTAGCTAGAGTATGAATGAATGCTAACTTTTGAGAAAATGGCAGTTAGTCTGAGACCTTAATGAGGGAGAAGCCAATCATACTTGGAATCTTCTAGACACAGGAGAGAGAACTCTAGTTGAAAGAAATATCTTGAGGTGGAAGTAATTTGGAATATCTGTGCTATGTGGAGAAATAATTAGAGGGTAGTCAAGTGTGGAAACCTGGAACCAGTTTGGAGGCTATTGCAACAGGCCTTGGAATTATATGGCAGCAGTGAAGAGGAAGATAATTAGATGGATTTAAAATATTTTAGGTGAAGAGCTTACAAGATTTTAGTGATGGGATTGAAGCCAATTTTAACTTCAAATAGTGACCAACCAAATAAGACTTTAACTAGTCAATTATTAAAGTAGTTCCCTGTGGAAATTTATGTTGAATTGGTGGAATGCATTAACCAATTTATACTATTGGAGTAAAATGGAAAATGAAGATAAAAATCTATAATAAAAAACAGCTACATAGAATGATTATGAAACTACAGGGAGAGGACAGCATAGTTTGCAAAAGGTGTAGCACACATTTTTTACATGACAATAAAGTGGGCATACTACTGACCTTTAGAAGTCAAAATCCCTGTGCCCAAAAAGGGAAAATCTCAGACAACATCTCCAAATTGTTATTTTCAGTCTTCAGAATTTGATGACCTTCATAGTTGATGATAAAATTTTTAATAATTTTTAAAAGCTGTTTGAAACAATTCTTCTTTACTTGGGGAGCTCTGGTGGCTTACTGGTAAGAAACTGCGCTTTAATCCCAAAGGCGTGTGTTTCAAATCTACCAGCTGTTCCACTGGAGAAGAGAACAGTCTCCTGTGCAATTTATTGCCTCTGAAAACCTGCTAAAGAGTTAGCTATTAGTAAACTGACTCCATTGCAAATGACAACATTTTTTTCTTTTGAGTTCTAGGTTCTTTGATTAAACATTTTTGAGTTTACTGTATTTACCAGAGACCTTAATTGGGTCCTGTACTGTTTTGGCAAGGTGAAGAGTTATAATTTAGAACTGTCATTTATTTACATAATATTGATGGAGTTGTCTTCCCTAGGAAAATTTAGAAAACTCACTGTCATCAAGTCATTTGGGATTCATTGTGGCCCTGTAGGACAGGGTAGAATGCTTCATAGTGGTTCTGAGTCTTTGCAGAACACCACCTCTTTCTCCCTCAAGGATTCAGAGGCCCTCCAAACAGAAAAGTTAAAGGGAGGGAGCTCTGGTGACCTAGTAGAAAGGCGCTGTGCTGCAGTCCTGAAGGCATGTGGTTTGAATCCACCAAATGCTCTGCTGGAGAAGGAGGAACGATCTCCTCCTGTACCAGTTGGATCCAATTTGATGGTGTATACAACACACACATACACAAAGTTAAAGGGGAGAACTACAGAGAAAAAAAAGACAAGTTTAAGAAAATTGTCATGCAAGTACCAAAAGAAAAAAGGTGCTATCACTGACAGGTAAAAATACCTCTTGTTACAGTACAGAAACCATCACTGACAATATATAAATGAATGAGCATGGCTGTTTTCCAAGAAAATTTTATTGATGGATATTGACATTTGAATTTAATAATGTGCTGGAGAAGAGTCTTGAACATACCATGGACCGAAACCAAGTCTCTCCTGGAAGGCTAAGATTTTGAAGCTCCACCTCACTTACTTCGGGCACTTGACCAGGAGAGATGGGTCCTTGGAGAAAGACATCATGCTCAGAAGGGTGGACAGACAGAACAGGAGAGGGAGACCCCGGATGAGATGGATTGATAAAGTAACTGGGGCGATGGGGGTGGTGTGTCAGAATTAGTGAGACTGGCTCAGGACAGGGAAGGGTTCAGAGCTGCTGTACATAGGGTTGCTATACATCTCAGGTGACTCAATGACACATAAAAACAATAACATACTATGGCAGGTTTGGAAGCAGAAGTGGCATCCGCTTCCTAAATAACATGGAAATTCTATGAGCCTGGCTTATAAAGTACTCAGCAAATGTTAACTCTTTCCTGTACCTTTCAGAGACTAAAGGAAAATCTGATATCTAGTCTTTTTTTTTCCCTAGGTAGTGCCTAATTTCCTTATCCACCATCCATCTGTCAGTTTATTGTACAGTGGTAATTTGCATGTTGCTATGATGCTTGAAGCTATGTCACCAGTATTTTAAAAATTGACGGTATGGTGCAACCACTGTGGAAGGCAGTATGGTGCTTTCTCAAAAAGTTGCAAATAGAAGAGATACCATTTGACGCAGCAATTCTATTACTGGGAATATACCCCAAAGAGACCATAAATGACATCCAGGCAGATATATGCACACCCATGTTGATCACGGCTTTATTCACAATAGCAAGGAGTTGGTAAGAGCCCGTCAACAAATGGATAGAGAAGCTGTGGTATATTCACACAATGCAATACTATGCTGCACTGAAAAACAGGAAACTCATGCAATATTTTTAAAATGGGTGACCCTGGAGGACATTATGCTGAGTGAAGTATTTCAGTCAAGTACAAAAGGACAAATACTACATGGTGCCACTGTTGTAAAATAGTACTGACCTCGGGGTTGGGGGGAGACTGAGAAAGATGGGTTCAATAATGTATACTGCATTGAAACAGATAAGGGAGAAAACTGTTTAAAAGGGTTAGGTTATTAGGTATTTTTGTCAGGACAGGAGTCCAGAGTGAAGGCTGCATAGTGGAGTGGACCTGGGGGAGAGGGATTGTAAAACAATGAGAGAATTTTTCTTTTACTTTTCCAAGAGGGTAGTGTACTAGGGGGGAGGGTTGGGAGGGGAGAAAAATGCAACAGTGAATGAATGGAAATCCAAAGTCTCTAAGTTTTCATTGAAATGAATAAATTTTAAAAAAATTTGGCGGTCAGCTGTGGTGGTCAGATTTTAATGGTTCAATGAAGAAAAGACTAGAAATTGATATCCAAACATTAGCCAATGAAATCCTTGTTGATCACAGTGAAATATTGTCCAAAAGGAAAGAAGAAAAAGCAAATCAGTATGTTTCAAAAGAAAAAAAGGTACAACATTTAAACAGGTTACCCTGGTGTTAAAACTCATTTTACTTCTGTACATTGAGCTGTTCAATCTTTTACACTTTTTCTTTGCAAATATTTTTGGGTTTTTTTAATCATAATTTTAACCAAGGTTTTCAGAAAACTTGGATTTTCATTCAGTTATTGTTGTACATTTTCTTCCGTACGCCACCCCTCCCCCAGTTTGCTTTTAAAAAATATATATTTATTTATTATTGCTTAATTTCCTGCTTCTCCCCTACCCCAGTCCACTTTTGCTATGCTCCTCTTATTCTAGACTATTGTCATACAAATAATGCCTGATCATATATTCCTTTCAAGAAGTTCTTTCCTTCATCTGTTACAGTGAGTGTTCATTATTTACCCCCTTTTCTTAGTTTCCCCCCAACTCCCAGGTCAGTCCTGTTTTATAACAGTGTCATACAGTATTTGTCCTTTTTTGACTGAGATATTTCGCTCAGCACAATGTCTTCCAGGGTCACCCATGTTGTGTAATATTTTTATTACCTTGTTTTTCAGTTCTGCAAATTATTCTGTTGTGTGAATATACCATAGTTTTTCTTTGGAAGGCAGTATGGAACTTCCTCAAAAAGTTGGAAATAGAAATACCATTTGACCCAGCAATTCCACTACTAGGAATATACCCTCGAGAGACCAGCACTGCCACCCAAACAGATATATGCACACTCATGTTTATTGCTGTGTTATTCACAGTAACAAAGAGATAGAAGCAACCCAAGTGTGCCTATCAGCAAATGAATGAATACTAAAACAATGGTAAATTCACAAATATATTGTTTACAGATAAAAAAAATGCTATTTATTGGCAGTGAAAGGTGACTGCAAGCAAGGGGACTTCCCCCCTCCACAATCTTTTTACTAAGTTTCTTGAGGTAAAAATGGGATTGTTTATAGCTTTTTTTTCTTGGAAGGGTAGAGGGTGTTGAGATTTAGGACTGAAATGACACAAAAAAACAAATTTTATGTGATTCATACAATAAATATTTGAGTTTTCATTATGTGCATTATATAGTCTATAAGGGACTTCTGGTGGCCAACTGGTAAGGAGTGTGGTAGCAACCCAAAGGCACACAGTTCAACTCTGTCAGCTAGCTGCTCTGTGGAAGAAAGATGGGCAGCCTCCCATGCTATTTACTGCATCTGAAAACCAACTGGAGTGTTAGCTATGAGTCAGTTCCAGCTCAGTGTGATATGTACAGTAGGGATAGAGTGTAATAAAGGAAATCATATATACCACTTACATAAGACTTGAGTAAAAGATATACTTCAAGATGTCATGGATAAATCTTTCTAGGCTTTGATATATCACATTCAGATTAGATAATGACATATATAGCTGTTGAGTTCAGCTCAGAGTGAAAGAATTAAATGTCCCTTGGTTCTACCTCATCATCATGATCACAGGCATGTTCTGGTTTATCATTATAGCTGTTTGCCCAGTCCATCTTACCAAAGGTCTCCCTTGGAATAATTGGTCCTTTACTTCACCAAATATAATGTCTTCCTTTGGTTATTGATTCCTCCTGGATTGTGTGTTCAAAGAAGCTACCAAACTGTTTTGTTTTGATCCATAAGATTTTCATTGACTAATAAAAGACATATTGCGGGAAAGTCTGCTATTAGGGACCTCTCTAAAGTACTGAAGAGCAGTGGTGTCTCTCTGGAGACTAAGGTGCATCTGATACAGGACATGGTCTTTGCTATCACTTGTTATGCATTAGAGAGTTGGACAGTGACTAAGGAGGATAGAAGGAGAATTGATGCCTTTGAGCTGTGGTGCTGGAGAAGAGTATTGAGGGTACCATGGGCTGCTAGGAAAACCAACAGATTCATCCTGGAAAGGGTTAAACTGGGCTGCTCCCTGGAGGCAAGGATTCTGAGGCTCCATCTAACATACTTTGGTCATGTTGTAAGGAGGAACCGGTCCTTGGAGAAGGACATCATGCTTGGGAGGGTGGAGTGACAGCACAGGAGGGGAAGGCCCTCTATGAGGTGGATTGATTCAGTGACTGGGATAATTGGGATGGGAGTGTCAGAGACAGTGCGATTGGCACAGAACAGAGCTGAGTTTAGGGCTGTTGTACATAGGGTCGCTATGAGTCGCAAGCGACTCGATGGCACATAACATCAACATCATCATCAATCGTGGGAATTAGATTACCAGGCCTTTTATCCCAGTGTTAGTCGGGAAGCTTTCCTGAAATTAGTTTACCATGGTTGAACCTCCTTGTATTTTAAATGTCAGTGGACTACCTTCCAATGTCATAGCAACACAATACTACATACTGACAAATGGGTGATGAAAATGAATAAAGACTACTTTAATGACAAATTTGGTTCTTCATTAATAATTTGCTACAATTAACCATTATAATTGGGTGGTATTTACCTTTTAGCTATTTTAATAAAAAATACTTGCATCTCTCTTCATTTCTGTTTAGATTTAGGGTTTTGTTAGAAAAGAGATTAGTACACTGATGTTATCTTGTAAGAATGTATGACTTTAGAGATAATAAAAAGTAAAGTTGTTCTTTCCCACATACAAAAAAAAAAAGAAATTAAAAAAATGCAAAACTTTTAAAAGAGGGGCTGGGGGAACCTCTTTCATTATTCTGTTTAAACTGCCAAACAAATCTCCCCACAATTGGTCTCCCAGAGAAGAAGAATTTGAGAATGCAAAAACTAGTAAAGAAATTTGTCATCTATAGTAGTTTTAATTAATGTACAGATACCATATGATTTTATTTTATTTGGTTAACTCAAAATATAAATGTTGCATGTTGAATGTTTTTCCCAGTATGAAAATACTTTTAAAAAGTCAATATTGACTATAGTTGAAGGAAACAAACTGTATAATTGGTCTCTAAATATATACTTTTTCTAATTTTCTGGATATTCTGATAAATACAGCAATACATCAGTACTTTATTGAAATCTAACACATGTATTTACTTCAGTGAACTATTCTTATGTATTAATGTCTTTAGCAGTATTATAAATGTGTTTACTGTAAATTAATCACTTATTTTTGCTCAAGTAGATCTTTATCCTATATTCCAAACAGTTAAGATTTATTTTACTTAGGTACATTACTTTATCTCACCTTTTGTTTTATAAAACTTACTGGGTCAATTGAATTTGCATATACTAAAATTCACTTTTTAGTTTGCATTCACAACCTACCACAACAAAGACATAGGGGGCTTCTGTCAGTCCCAAAAATTCCTTCTTGTGGTCAATCTTATGTCTTTCCTCCTTAGTCTCTGACAATGATTGATTCATTTTTTGCCCTTATAATTGCCTCTTATCCTGAATATAAATGGAACTGTTTATTATGTTGTTGTGACCGTTGAGTCTTCAGCTTGAGGAAGCCAGCATCTCTTGCTATTCATCCTTTGCATTGAGGCCAATTTACTATTTCTAAAATATATGTTAAAACCAAAGTTCATTTAGTACCATGTCTATGGTGATTTTTCATTATATTTATATTTAAAGTTTTATTGTCCTTGACACTCATCTGTGTTAGTCTTACTACCACATAGAAGGTATTATGTCCCTTTTTTTAAATTTTCTAATGAACTTGCTTCTAATGATGTTATTGAGTGTCATGGAATTGGTTTTATACCACAGTAACCCTGTTTGGCAAAATAGAATGCCTGATAGCTCTTCTAGGCTATAATCTTTACAGGAAAAGTTCAACAAGTTACATGTGAACCAACCTCTCACAGAATTTGAACATGGTACTTAGAAAGGTCAGTTCCTGGAGAACAGACATCATACTTACATGAGACAACATGACAGCAACTACAGTAATGGGCTTCTGCACAGCAGAGGTTGTAAAGATGGTAGAGATTAAGCGTGGAGGTTGGTTCAATTGTAGATGGGGTTATTATGAGTCAGCGCAGACTTGATGACATCTAAAAACATTGATTGAAGAACTCACTAGGCTTCTTGGGATCATTTATTTTTATGTCAGGTCTGACTCCTCACTGACCCTTAAGCAGGTTTCTGAGAATGCAACCACTCCTGTGGAGTGGTTGGTGGATTTGAACCACCGGAGAAGCGTGGCTTTTGGATTAGGAGCACAATTTTCTACAGAATATACCATTTGAGAACACTTTGAGAATATACCAAATTTGAGAACACTAGTTGAATTTAAAGTGTTTTTGTTAAATTGGGAAGGGAGCTCTGGTGGCCTAATGGCAACAAGCTGCACTGCAATCCTGAAGGTGCCCCTCCTTATCCACCAGATGCTCTGCTGGAGAAGGAGGGGCAACTTCCTCCTGTGCCAGTTGGATCTGATTCGACGGTACAGAACAACAACAATAGTAAATTGGTACTTTAGCTAAAATAGTGTAGTAGGGAGCTCTGGTGGCTTAGTGGCAAGGGATTGCACTGCCAACCCAAAGGCACGTAGTTCAAATCCATCAGCTGCTACGCAGGGAAAAAAATGAACACTCTTCTCCTGTGTGGTTACTGCCTCCGAACCTGCTGGAGGGTCAGCTGTGAGTCAATTCTGAACAAGATGATTTTGACTAATAAGTTATTACAGGGAGCCTTGGGGACTTAGTGTATAAGAAGCTACAATGCCAACCCAAAGCTTCATGGTTCGAATCCACTCCAAAGGAAAAAAGTGGGCCATTTTCTCTTGTGATAATCACAGCCTCTGAAAACTTGCTGGAGTCAGCATAAGTCAGCTCCAGGTTGCAGACATGCAACACCAGCTTACCGTTAATATTGAGGTATCTGGAAATTAATTAGAAATAAGTAGGAATTAATCTGTTTTCTTGTAGTTAGAATTTGTATTGTATCTGTGGTTTATAGATTGCGGTTTAATAATAGATTTAGTCTTCAGTAAGAAGCTACTACTTGTCATAATTACAAAGACAAAAACTAAAGAAATAATCAGACCTTATTCACTGTCTAGGTCATAATTTCAGGACATTTTGAGAAACTCTATTTGTCTAAGAAATAAGAAGCAAATATTTCCAGATCTTCGCTTTTCTACTAATAAGAAATCATCATAGTTCAGTCTGTTCCTTTTGTTTGAAACAGCAGACTTGTTTAATGATCTGATTTTCTTCCCTTAAAAATGAGGTATCACATAACCCTTTAAAAACAAACACACACACAAACCTTCAAATTAATCATGTTCACTCTGCTTCCTACCTATAAGACGGAAGTAATTATCCAGGTGCTGCATTTTTTAATGGATTTTTTTTTGCACCTGTATTGCAAGAAAATAATGAGGCCTCACATGGTGGAACAGATGTGATGTGTGCCTTAGATTTAGCACATTTCATTTTCAGAGACTCAAACAGAAGGGGGCACCCTTTTCCCCGAGGCAGATTTTTCTAGGTTTCTAGTCTTACCCTTGCCTTCGAGTCTGTCTTTGCTGTTAGGGTTTACTTTCAGATCCAAAAACCATATACAAATGTCTGCATTTTTTTTTTCAATTATATTGTTGTTAGATGCCATTGAGTTAACTACGACTGATAATAAACCTGTGCTGCACCATTCTTCAAGAATCTTCACCATGTTCAAGTTCATTGTTGCAGTCACTGTGTCAGTTGCGAGTCTTCCTCTCTTTTGCTAACCACCTACTTTCCCCAGCATCATAACTCAGTTGTAGAATGTCTCATACTTTGCTTTTTATCTTAATGAATCTGTATTTTGAGATAGAAATTGATTTAGTAAATACCATTCCAAAGTATTATATATAAAAGACTCTCTTACTACTATTAATATAGTTAACTGCCTTTTGGGGTTTCTTCATCCAGTGCTTGGTTTTCTTCCACAGACTTGGAGTTAATCTGAAATGTGGTTAAGTTTCAAGTACTTTAGAAGCTTTTCTGCTCAGGCTTGAAGCTCTGAAGTACCCTTGCGTCCCTTTCGTCCTGTCATTCTCCCTCAACTTGAGTGATAGGATAGGAAATAAGAACATATATGAGTTTCAGCATGAGATAGTAAAAACTTTGACTTGTACTGTTAACTAGTTTTGTGACTTCAAGTGATTTAACATTTTGAACCAGACCTTCATCTTCATTAAAAACCTACCTGGTACTTAGTTGCTGTGTACTACTGAGTCAGAACTGACATGTAGCTGACCCTCGGAAAGTTTACCTTCAGAAACAGTTAATCGTACAGGAGGAGATTGCCCATCTTTCTACCATGGAGCAGCTGGTGGATTTGAACCACACTTCAAGATTGCAGCACAGCTTCTTACCATAGACATCTTAATAATAAAGACCATCTTGTCTCCAACATCTACTCATAAAGGCCTCAAATATGGACTAAACATTACATAAAGTTTCTGTATTCTCAGTCTTAAAATTATGAATCAAAATTGAAAAGTCAGATTTACAGAGCCACTTCTGAATGACAAGAGGGAAATTTTGGAAAGTTCACAAGAACTCGTACTTGGTTGGAAACCCAGTTAAACTGTGGTTGCTCCTCAGGTTGCTTTCTTCCCTACATTTTCTCAGACACTTCTTTCTTATATTTGCCTTTCTCTTTTCCAACTTGCCAATATTTGACTTTACATTCAAGAATATTTTTTTTATCTTTATCCAGTTTCAGCCTGGTAATAACCACCTTGCTTGGGTGAAAGACCACATGCACAGTTGTACCATTAGCCTTCTCATGCTGCATTCTGTGGATGTACATGACATACTTCTTTCTGTCTCCTTGGATTACCTTGCCAATTTGCTGACCATTGTAGTGGCCTCACACCACCTGGACCTCGTCGTCCTTGAAAATGGGCATGGGCTTGTACTTCTGATGCAGCCTCTTGAGTAGTGGGGAGAACATGATCTTCCTGTGCCCTTGCAAGGAGGCATTGAAGTGGTGATTGTGGTTCTTAAGTGCAGTCCGAGATCATGAAAGGGTTGAACTTCATGGTGACTATTGGGCAAGCCATCAGCATCAGACTCTACACCACGCGCAAGATCCTCTCTTTTTCTTTTAAAATATGATTTTCTTTGGGCTCCTTAGTCAAAGAATGACACTCTTTGTCATTTTCTGTTAGTTTTAGATACATTATTCCCCCAAATTAAGCTCTGAATCTTACTGGAACTCCTAGACTGTTCTTTACTGACGACTTCAGAGACTATACCAACCGTAGCTGAATCTAGGATGGGGCTCATTTGCATCCATTTCTTCTTCATGACCGTTATGACTGACAAGCACTGGCTGAGGCTTTGCCAGTAAAGATGATCTATTAGCATATGATTCATAGTGACCTTATGAACAGTAGTCTGAACCTTATCCTATCTTGTGCCGTCCTCACAATCTCTGCAATACTCAATCCCAATGCTGCAGTCACTGTCAGTCCATCTGATTGGGTCTTCCTCTTCTTCATCAGCTTTTTACCTTTCCAACATGATGTCCCTCTCCAAGGAATGCCTATCTTAGCGACAGGCAGAGAAGGTGCAGCCAGAGAGTGCTCCTTGAGGCAAAGATGATGAAGTTTGGTCTCACACATTTTGGGCATGTTGCTAGGAGAGATTATTCCTTGGAGAGGGACATCATGCTTGGAAAGGTGGAGGGATGAGAAAATCCTCAACCAGATGGATTGACACAGTGACTGCAGCAATGGGCTTGAGGATGTCAGAGATTGTGAGGATGGCACAGGATAGGACAGGGTTCAGATCTCTTGTTCATAGGGTCATTATAAACCATAGTCGACTCAAGGGTACCTAATAACAAACTGCAGCAACGTGCCCAAAGTTTGTGAGATGAAGCTTTATCACCTTTGCTTCCACGGAGCACTCTGGCTGCATCTTCTCTAAGACATATAGTTTGAATTTTTTTTATAGTCCTTTGAAGAAACCTTCCATAAAGTTCTTTGAAAGGCTTCATTCATTACTTTCTGGAAGACTTGTAATTGATCCCTGGATGAGATCCTTAAGCTCTTCAGAAGTAGATCCATTTAGGTGTTGTTTTTTGGTTTGTTTTTTTTAATCAGTAAATGGTATTACTGTACAGTATTACTAACAAAAGTTTTTATTTTTTTTACTTTCTGAAGTTTTTTTCCCTCTTTCCCTTTTTTTAAATTATTTGTTCATTTATACACACTTTTCTCCCTTCTTTTGTGGATTCTTAATTGTCATATACATGGTTTCTCAACATCCATTCCTCTCAGAATGTCCTTTCCCCTCCCCATTTCAGAGCAGTATTCGTTATCTATACATTCTTTTCCCACTCTCCCAGTGAGTTTTGATATAAGCTATGGTCGTTGATTTCTTCCAGCTACTGTGAAAGTTAGCCCACACAGTTATTGGGTTGTTAGAGAATTAACACATCCTGATTCATTTTGAAAACTCTCATTCTTCAGTCAGGACAGCTTCTCAAGTCCTTTAACTTTCAACTTCACTTCAGAGTCCTTTTCATTTTGCCAGTTATGGCATCTGTCATCTACCCCACTCATGCCCTTATTGCCATGGCCAGTAAGCCTAGATGAAGGACTTTGGCTCTAACTCTATGAGGCAGCATTTCTAGTTCAGCTATTTCACACCAGTCTCTTTTTCTGCTGGTGCTGCTTTGTTGCTGCTGCTGCTGCTGCATTGGTCTGATCTGAGTTTTCATCTGGAGCAGGTATCCCTGGCCCAAAAGGATGTGCTGTACTCTTCCTCCTTGATGGTAGTAAGATTTCCCCCTGCCTCCAGTTCTTTTGACATCATTTCCATTTACCACCAATCCAGGCTTGGTAATTGAACTTTCTCAATCTTTACTATGGAGAAAAAAAAGATTGAAAAGTATGGTTCATGATTTATTTAAATGAACATGTATAAGTCTAATACTGAGAGAAAAAAAGGTGAAAGGTAAATCTATGATATTTTGCAAGCTTTGGGTTCACCCACATAACCTACATTTTGTTGACTCTCGGGTTACTATGGAACCAGTTTTTACTTCATTAGTAACCAGAAATCCATAATCTTGATTCTCTACGTGACTGATTAATAGTGATATTAAGACTACTTGTTGTCAGGTTGATTCAGACTCCTGGTGATCTCATGTATGTCAAAGTAAATTGCCCTCCTTGGAGTACACCCTGGTCTTACCTTCTTTAGACATCTTGTCAGGAGGAGCTAGGCCCTGGAAAAGGATCTCATCCTTGAAAAAGTGGAAGGTCAGTGCAGGAAAGAAAGACCTTCAACAATATAAACTGACCCAGTGACTGGAACAGTGGATTTAAGCACAGAAAAGATTGTGAAGATGGTACAGGATTGGGCAGGGTTGCATTCTGATATCAGCAGGATTGTTTTAACTGTAGGAATGTGAGTCTGAAATTGGAACCCATAAAAACTGGATAGAGGGAGCAGTGGTAAGGAAGTCAGTATATCGTAGAAATGAATTACTAAGCTTCACAGTGATCTGATATGACAACAAAAATTATAATAAGAATGAAAATTCTAAAAATTAAAATGTTAGATGTTTTGGAAAAAATTGCAAGGCTGATTATAATAATATATTGTGCCAATAAACAGTTACTTTAGTTAATGTAATTGTTAAGAAACTTGGTAAGTTAACCTTTAAAATAGTTTTGCATTGTTTTAGGTTTTTTTTGGCATTTGCTTAAATTAGCTATTAAAGATAGTTTAGTATGTGTGCTGCAAAAGCAAGCACAGGTGTTACAGATATTTTTAAAAATAAATTTGCCAAAACAAAGTGACTTTTCAGTTATGGTAAATAGACTATTCAGGAATGTTTTATTGTACAATAACAGATGATTTGCAGTTTTAAATATATCATTTTATTTCAGATTACAGTGTAAGATTTTGGAAGTTGTCCCTCCATCACATCAAAATGGTCTTGCTAATGGACATGTCAACCGTGGAGATGGAGAAACAATTATTATCAGTGATAGTGATGATTCAGAAACACAAAACAATTCTTTCCAAAATGGGTGAGTGATTTTTATTAATTTTAAAATTGTTTATCAGCTTATTCCATTGAAACACTTTTCCCTTTCATTCCATCTTCTCTTGTCTAGAGATTCTTCTGTGATATACTACTCTCTAAACAATCTAGTTTTCTAAATAAAAGCTAGTTAAATTAGTTTTATCTGATTCACATTAAAGTTACTTGATAACTTTAGTCAGCTGTATAAGAGCAATTAAATCTAACCCTCATTTGCTTATATTTAGACATTTCACTTTTGTTTACTTGAGAAAATTAATTCTATATTTAATTTCAATATTAATTCTCTTTATGGTGAATCTGATAAAGAAACCCTGAAACCTTCTAAAGTTTAATTAATTGACCACCTAGATCAAGTGGGTACAATTGGAGAAAAATCACAGCATATACATTTAAAATTTAAAATCTTAGCAGAGTTTTCTGTAATAACCATTCTAGCTTTTCAGTGCTCCATTCGACTCTCTTGTTTCCTTTTAGACATATCAAACTTTAGAATATTCTCTGTAGCACACGATGTCTGTCTCTCTAATTTCATTTCACATGGAGCCTCTGATGAGTTTACAGCATCCACCTTGTGATGAGCAGCCATGTGCCTAACCATTCCATTCATAACTCACACTCCTTGCTGGCAAGACAGAATTGACTCCTAGTTGACCCCCAGCAGGTTTTCAGAGGCTATAAAATAACAAGGAAGATGATTGCACATCTTGTTTCCTCAGAGCAGTTGGTGAATTCAGACTACCAGGGGGAAGCCACCTTTGAGTGAGCAGCACAACTCTACCCACATCAGAGCTCCCTGCTTTAATTCCACTGCCAGGATTGTTAAATTCTAATTATTGTTGTTGTGTACCATTAAGTCAGAAACAACCTATCGCTATCCCTTCAGTGGGTTTTGACAAGGTAAATCCTAAGGGGAAAGACTGCCCATTTTTCTCATGGAGCAGCTGGTGTTTTTTAACCACTTACCTCCGTGTTGGCAGCACAGTTTTTCACCAGGACATTCTAAATCCCAGTTGATGGTAGTAAATATTTTGCCTTTATTGAAGAATTCTGTTGTTCTGGATATAACAAGTTTATAACAAAGCATAATTGATTTGCCTTATCTTTTGTTTATAAGTATTTGGGATATATCCTTGAAATAGAAAAAGTAAGCTGGTAAAATTATTTTATTAATAGATATTTTAAACCCCCTTATGAGCTTTTGCTTATACCTCAGCATTATCAAATGTCTAATTGTAGCTTGCTACTATAGAATCTTAAGATCATCAGATAACAGTAAGGATAGAAACATAATCATCTTTTAAGTTTTGTTCTGTTGAGTTAGAACCATTAATTCCTAACTTAAGGGAGTAATTACTTCTGGGTCACTCTCCCCTAAAATAACAATATGGATTTTCTCATATTTCAGTAGATGGGTTGAGGGGAAAGGGATGAAACAACTGTGAGGCCATAGAACAGCATTCGTATGTCATCTCATTGATTCCTCAGAGCCAATCTATAAGGGTAAGTCAGTCATATTTGCATATCACTGAGGAGAAATGGCTATTTAAAGTGAAAAAAATATTCTCAACATATGTCTGCATGATGTTCTAAGGCAGCACATTTGGAATTGAGTTAGAATGTTCAAACTAATCTCTGAGAGTTTTAGAAATAAAATATTTTTATATATTTCGGGAAGTACACGCATGATTATTTCAAAAAGTTTAACTTCTACAATTAACTTTTTTCTTAATTCTGCTTATTTTGTTGCTATTGCTGAAAATATACATAGCAAAACATATCAAGTAAGCAGTTTTCTACAAGTACAATTTAGTGACACTGAATACATTCTTCAGCTTGTGTGGCCATTCTCAACTTGCTTTTCTAAACTATACCTCTGTCATTAATATATACATTTAGTGCCCCTGATTCCTATCTGATCGTTAGAGGTGCTGTAGTCAGTTTGATCCCATATAGAGTGTTCTTCAAAGAGTGTAATGCCTAGTGCATTAATTGTTAAGATTAGCTGTTCAATTTTAAAGATGATTTCAGGAATCTTTTTGGTTTAAGGTTTAAAAATAATCTCAGGAATAGAACAATCAGGGATTCATGTAGTTTGCATCCAGAGTTCATGAGAATTTAAAATTCTGTTATGCATTTTCCACTTTTGATTATTAAACTTCTGTAGACTCTTTGATCAAAATATTCAGTAAGGTTCTTAGAAACTTTAAATGGCTTCTATAAACTTAAAGCAAAAAAAATCACAATAGAAATTTATTTTTAAAAAACCAGAATAAATAACATCTTCAGCTACCCTTGCTCTTGAATTACATAGCTATTAAGCAGAAAGTTTAAAAGCAAAATCAAACCCAGCCTAAACTAGATACTGTTGTTGTTGTTGTTGTTGTTGTTGTAATTGTTGTATACCATCCAATTGGAACTGACTTACAACTGACCCACTAATAGGTTTTCAGAGACAGTAATTACACGGAGGATATTACCTGTCTGTCTTCCATATAGCCCCTGGTGAATTTGAACACCTGCCTTTGGGTTGGCAATGTAACTCATTACTACTAAGCTACCAGAGCTCCCTAAGGTGAACATTACTCTATGTTTATTAATATCTCGTTAACTTATTTACCTAAGGTATTCAGTAATTAAAATACTTTAGACAATACTACTAGACAAAACATTGGTGGTTCTTATCTACCTGTCATTCAAAGAGGTAGTTTTGAAACTGACTTGAGGTCAGTGGATTTTTTAATATGCAGTTGTTGTTGTTGTTATGTGCCGTCGAGTCGTTTGCGACTCATAGCGACCCTATGTACAACAGCCCTAAACCCTGCTCTATCCTGTGCCAGTCTCATTGCCTCCAACACACCCATCCCGATTATACCAGTCACTGAATCAGTCCACCTCATAGAGGATCTTCCCCTCCTGCGCTGTCCCTCCACTCTGCCCAGCATGATGTCCCTCTCCAAAGACTTGTCTCTCCTTGCAACATGTCCAAAGTATGTCAGGCGAAGCCCCAGAATCCCTGCCTCCAAGGAGCAGCCTGGTTTAACCCTCTCTAGGATGAATCTGTTTGTTTTCTTGGCAGTCCATGGTACATTCAGTACTCTTCTCCAGCACCACAGCTCAAAGGCATCAATTCTCCTTCTATCCTCCCTAGTCATTGTCCAACTCTCTGATGCATAACAAATGATTGCAAAAATCATGGCCTGTATCAGGTGCACCTTAGTCTCCAGAGAGACACCACTACTCTTGAGTACTTTAGAGAGGTCCCTAACCGCAGACTTTCCCATCGCAATACGTTTTTTGATTTCCTGGCTACTGGTGCCAAGAGTGTTGACCATGGAGCCGAGCAAACTGAAGCTGTGAACAATCTCAATCTCTTCACCATCCATCCTAAAATAAAATCATACACATAATATGCAGTAGTTGTATATTTTAGTATTTTAGCTGAGGGTGATGGGAGTGTCATTATACTTAGTGTTAATTGTACTTTTGATAAGCTGTAAAGTACTGGTTAAGATAAAAGTTGTGAGAGTCTTTCACTGACCCTTTTAGAAACTGTTTCCAAAATGTTAGTTTTTAAGTAAATTATCAACTGATTTGTGTATTCCTCCTTTTTCTTTTTAGGAAGAAAAAAGATGCAGTTGATCCCTTGTTATTTGAGTACAAGGTTCAATCCACTAAAAAAGAATTCTATGAATCCATTATTGTTAAAGCAACACAAATCAGGTAAAATTCAATATCTTATCCACAGTAGTAAAACAGTAATAAGTCATATTGGATTAAAAAGGTCTTACAAAACAAATGTGTAGTGTTAAAAGTGATTGCTTTCCTTTTATAAATAAGTACCTGTTTATATTCTTACAGACTAATAAATGAACCCTAAAGGACTCCATGATTCCTTTGTTTAGTAACTAACCCCAAATAATATTTAACATGGGAAGAATGAAAAATGATACCATTTATGAACTACTTTTCATCAGAGATGCTTTATTGCTTTAATTTGTTAATCTATAAAGTAGCCCGACAAGTAGGACTTTCTGAGATGATGGAAATTATATTTGTGTACAGTTCAAGTATGATAACCAAAAGTGATTAGCTCTTGAGTACTTGACAATGTGACTAGCGAGAATGACTAGCCAGTTCCAACTTGATGGTAGTGAGTTGAGTTTGGCTTAACTGTATGGTAGTAGGATATAGCAGTGATCAGAGGCTTCTAAAACGTAAATTCACAGAATATATGGCACATTAACAACAACAATACATAGTTTTGGGAGGGCCACAACCTAAAATGCCTATATTATTTATTTCACTCACAGAAGCTTTTAACTTGGAAGAAAAGTATTAATTTAAATTAAAACATTTACTTCTAAAACTATTCCAGAAATACCTGTACTGTTTTGTTTATGCTGTTAAAGTTGATGGTTTGTTTTGTGGGTTTTTTTTTTAAACTTCAGGGCAAGGGAGAATCATAACTAATATAATTTTAGGATCTTAATTTTTTTATTCTCTTTAGTTGTGATTGCACACTAATTTGTTGGTTGCCAAGTAAAGTTTAAACACAAATTGATTTCAGATTTGATAAAGCCTGTGAAGCAAAAAGGGAGCTCTGGTGGCACAGTTTTTAGATACTTGAACTGCAAACACAAAGGTGGCACCTCTCTGACAGTTCATATCCACTAGCTGCTCTGCAGAAAAATTAGTAGGTCCCTCCCATGTAAATTATGGCCTCTGAAAACCTGCTGGAGGATCACTGTGAGTCAGTTCCAACTTGACAACAATGAGCTTGAAACGTTTTTTGAAAGAAGGAAAAAGCAATATACTATAAGGCATTGATCTGCATAATACCAGTAAAGAAAGGAAAGACACAAAGAGGTATTGTTATGGAAATAATAGTGATTGTTGTGGAAATCAGAATAATAGGGAGGAAATGGGAGAGGTATGGTTATATTGAAGATAGTTTAATTATATAGTATAGGAAGCCATCCTGAGTAGATCTTAACTCTGCCACTGATAACACTTTGACTTGCAGCCGCCACCCTTGTCCATCTCTGGGATTATGCCTACCTCTTAAATCAACACCTGTAAATCAACACTTTAGGGCATGCCCCTCCCTCTCTTTTGTAAACTGATAACCTAGGGCTGGGTTCCCTGGCAGCCCGGCCTACTCCACTGCCTATTTATAGCAGAATTCATCGAATAAATTTGGGGCTTGATCAGAAATCTTTGTCTAGCCCCTATCTCTCGTGTCCCTGTTCCTCTTTTAATCCACACAGGTTCCACTCTAGAACACGTATGAACCCGCAAGTCGGTTTCAGCTGGCGGCCTCAATATAGAACAAAATGTGATTGAATGGTTGAATGAAAATTAACTTACTTTGAAACTTCACTCATATCACAATCAAATTTTTTTAAATGTAAAAAATTATAATACAAAAATAAGTTAGTAATAATAGGCATAGATCAGTAGCAATTAATTATATCAAATGCAGTGTATGGAAATGATTGTATGAAACAATATAAACATTGAAAACCAATTTAAAAATATTTGCTAAGCACTTTATCTTTCCTTGCTGCATATGAATGTCCTTGCTGACGCCCTCCAGATCATCAACAATGCTGAAAGAGGCAGGCGCCAGGTTCTTATTAGGCCGTGCTCCAAAGTCATAGTACAGTTTCTGACAGTGATGATGAAGCATGACTACATTGGCAAATTTTAAATCATTGATGATCACAAAGCAGGGAAAATTGTTGTCAACTTCACAGGAAGGTTAAACAAAGGCAGCTCAAAGATGTAGAAAAATGGCAGCCTAATCGGCCTCCGTCCCGTCAGTTTGGTTTCATTATACTGACAACCTCAGCTGGCATTGTGGACCAGGAGGAAAATTCCTAGGATTCTTTTTCTAAGGATGAAATAAACAGTGCAAATAAAATGCCTCAGTGAAAAAAATTAAAAATTTGTTAAAATTCACATTGAACTCTATTTACAACATTCATCTGAATGCTCATTTATCTCAGTCTTATATATGATACCATACTGGTTCTAAAATTTTACACTCATGATATTTATAGAGATCGTCTAATTTTATAAATTAAGTTTACTTTCTCAAGTAGATTTTCTTTGAGGTTTCTTTTATTTCTGAATACCAGAAATCTGAGTAACAAATAGGTCATAGTAATAAGCATACTATTTTGGTAATGAACTTTTTATAATGGAACCACTTGAGTATATCTTACAACATTCTATATAAAATTCTACATAAAATTTTTAGTAATTGCTGTATATTAATATTATTAGGTAAATTTCAGGGACTAGCTTAAGTAGAATTCCTTAATACTTTCTTCCTCCCCTGTTTTCCTGTAGCCGGAGAAAACACCTTTTTTCTCGTGATAAACTAAAGCTTTTTCTGAAACAACACTGTGAACCACAAGATGGCGTCATTAAAGTTAAGGTAATCAGAATATTATACAAAACAATTTTTAATATGTTTCTTTATACTTCCAGTTGGATCATTTGCAGAATTTCTAGGTGACTCAATTACCTTTTCCTTTTTACTTTGTTTTTTAAAAAAACCCCAAACAGCCCAAACATAGATCAACTAACATTAAAAAAAGGTATGGATATTATAATAATAATGGGGAAGCTCTAGCTTTCTAATAGTATATTCCTGGCTCACAAGTAAAAATATCAAAGAACACTGCAAAAACAAATCATCTTGGATAGAAACATTGTAGACCAATACTAAAACAAAACCATTAAGAAAAAAAGTTAACTTTAAAGATTTCTTATATTGTATATTAAATAAAAAGCTCAGCGGTAAAACTCATTTGTAAACTAGGAAACGATTTGGGGATAGAGTATGGGTGATAGTGATCAAATAGATTAAGAGAGGTAGGTATTTGTCACATAACAGTTAAATATGTAAAATTTATATATTTTATTGAGTGGTAATTTTACACAAGGAGGGGAAAGAATGAAACAACTGTTAATGATCGAGATATTTAAATATTTAGGAAGAGGAAAGAAACACCACTTATAAGATTGATTTAATCATATTTATATGGGTTTAAAATATGAACAAATTCAAAGACAAATGCTGGTGGGAAAATACCTTTAGTGAATAACATTGTGGTGCTTAAATCACTTAGGAAAATCATGGCATCTTGGAAAAATAGTAAACAATCAGGATTTTTAGTGGATAAAACTTAAAACAGAATAGAAAAAGTATGGAAAATATTCTCATACTTTATTAGTAAAGAAAGACAAAATTAAAATAGTAAGACATATTCTGTGAAATAAGTTTTTTTAAAAAAAAACCAAAATGTGTTACTTCTTTAACATTTTATGAGGGTAAAGATTCTGCAAAGCTTTTTGCTAATGTTAAAAACTTTCAAAACAATTTCTTTTTCCCTATTTCTAAGAATTATGTGAAAGAAATAATTTAAATGTGTGTGTGTATATATATATATAATATATATATGCGTAGAATGCATAACTCATGTAAAATGATGCTTACAGATATTTTAACAGTTTTAGATACTTGTGATAAATGACTAAAGCCAGGATCTGGCAATTGGAGGCAGTCAGTGGATATAGAAATAGCTGTGTGTATAGTATTTATCTTTAACAACCAGGTGGGCAGTTCCTCTAATTTACAAAGATATACACATTAATGAACAAAATCGAGTTAGGGAAAAAGTGAATTAGAGACACCAGCATAGATTCCACCAAAAATAGAACATAAACAGTAAACATAAAAAGGAACTCGACTTAAAAGAAATGAAAATTAAAGTGACAGTAAGTATTTTCCACTTAAAGTATAATAAAAGATTTTTATTGGATATTCTGGTTATTTGAAATATGCACAGTCATACCACTACCCCTATACACAGGAAAAAATCAAAGGTATATTCCCAGTATTAATGAGTGCCGGCATCTGTTAGTAGAACACAAAAATAGGAGTTTACTATATGTTGTGTATGGATAAGTAACCTGGAAATAAAAAGGTGGGTTTTTGTTTTGTTTTGTTTTATTATTTGTGTGTGTGTACCGTCAAATCAGATCTGACTGGTACAGGAGGAAATGGTCCCTCCTTCCCCGGCAGACCATCTGGTGGATTCGAACCATGCGCCTCTGGGTTTGCAATGCAGCTTCTTGCCACTAGGCCACCAGAGCTCCCCAAAAGGGTTTAAAAAAAAAAATTTAGAACATGTTTTTTAAATATTTGTAGAGAAGAAATTACCAATGTGCTTTTTTTAAATTACATTTTAATGAAAGTTTACAGAGATTTTGGATTTCCATTCATACATTATTGCACACTTTCCTCCCTACACAGCCCTCCCTCCAGTTTGCTTTTCTCTTTGAAGAAAATAAAATTTAAAAATAATAAAAATTTTTTTCATTGTTGCACAGTCCTCCCTCCCAAGTCCACTTCACTATGCAGCTCTTATTCTGGACTCTTGTCATGAAAGTAATACCTAATCATATATTCCATTTAAATACTTCTCTCCCTCATCTGTTTCAATGCAGTATACATTATTTCTCCCCTCTTTTCTTAAGTTCCATCCAACCCTGATGTCAGTCCTGTTTTACAACAGCTGCACTATGCAGTATTTGTCCTTTTGTGAATGAGATATTTCACTCAGCATAGTGTCCTCCAGAGTCACCCATTTTGTTTATTTCATGAGTTCCTTGTTATTCAGTGCAGCATAGCATTGTGTGAATATACCACCGTTTCTCTATCCATTTGTTTGTTGATGAGCACTTGGGCTGTTTCCAACTCTTTGCTGTTGTGAACAAAGCAGCAATAAACATGGGTGTGCAACCAGTGTGCTTTTAAGGAGCAATTACTGGGCTGTTTTAGGGACGATGATAGCCAGTCATCTCAATAGAATATACTTTAATATAAAATCTTATTTTTCCTTGGTTTATTTTAATAGTTGGAGTGACTTGTATGTATTCTGCCAAATAATTGAGAGTTTTCCTGTAGAAATTTTCCTATTTTGCTTTATGTCATTTTTTTAGCATACATTTCCCAAAAGATATTTCTATAAATGGCACATATTTTCTTTGAGAGGAAGAAAGAGCAATGATTTTGTCTAAACACACACACACACATCTTCAGAATTATTCATCAGAAAGAAATTCCATGATTGGATATGGATTAAAGATGAAAAAACTATAGATATAAAGTAGAGAGGAATGCTTTAGGAATATCACTCCAAACTAAGGAAAGGGAGAAGCAAACCTAAATGTTTAGTTAGGAGAAATGGTCAGGGAAAATAAACCGAGTTACTACAGTGGATTTTTTTTTAGTATACCATCTATTGATTATTTACATAAGATCTTACACAAAATAAAAAACCCAAATAAACAAAAAATATGTAATTGCAAAATAATTTTAGAATTCAAGAAACTAGAAACATTTTTGAGGCATTTTGTGGTGAAATAATTGTCTGAATTGAGATTTTTCTTTCAGGTAAACTAATTACTGTCATTTTAAAAAGGAATGAATAAACCACCTAAATTTGTGGTATTAGACAATATACTCAAAATTCCAGTATTTTTTTATCTTGTCTTTAACAATGATTATATGGGATGTCATGCTTGGAAGGATGGAAGGATAGCACAAGGGAGGAAGAACCTCGATAAGATGGATTGATTCAGTGGGTAAAGGGTGTAGGTGTGTCAGAGACAATAAGATTGGCACAGGATAAAGCAGGGTTTGTTGTACATAGGGTTGCTATAAGTTGCAGGTGACTCGGCACATAACATTATGATATGTTACAGTGAATCTACATATGGTTCACTAATGTGTTAATATTGTACCTTGTGTCTTTTTTTTTTATGAAGGCCTCATCTCTTTCAATATATAAAATAGAAGAACAGGATTTTTCTTATTTCTTCCCTGATGAGCCACCCACATTTCTCTTTAGTCCTGCTAGCAGAAGAAGGGGGAGACCTCCTAAACGAATGTCTATAAGTCAGGTAAGTAGAGAATAAGTAAAAACTACATTATTGTATTCAAAGCCAAAAGCACTGTTAGTCTTTATTTGCATATATTGTAGGAAGGAATTCATTTTGCCTTGAAATATATGTGAATTCGGTGCTGATAACCGCTAAACAACAGTAAGGCTTACAGAGGATATAAGTGTGAATTACACATGGTTCCCTTGCCACAAGAATTTTAAACCAAAGTTTGAACACAGACTGATAAGAAATGATTGAAAATTAAGGGGCTGAAATTGGGGAAATAAATGATGGGATTGCAACATAAAAAGCAATGGATGATAATTTATGGAAATAACAGAAAACTTTAAGAAAGCCCAGTGCTTCAGCTCATAAAAATGATTAAACAAGGAGGTGAGAAAGGCAATTAAAACATAAATAAGGTATTCATTTGTCTGGCATCAGTGAGGAGGGTGTGCATTGCAAACCCAAACCCAAACCCATTGCTGTTAAGTCTTTTCAATTTATGTAGTGACCATATAGCTGAACTATAAATACATGGAAATGTCCTTTCTAAAAATCTTTCTTAACAGTTATTTGTATGATGTAGAGACTGAAAATAGATATTATCCCAAAAATTACAGTCTAAATCATTGGTTTAGTGTATACAAGAGAGACCTTAGAAAGCAAATTCAATTTTTTTTAAATAATTTTAATGAACATTTACAGAGAATTTGGATTTCCATTCATTCATTGCTGTACTTCTCTCCCCGCCCAGCCCTCTCCCCCCGCCCCCCAGTTCGCTCCTCTCTTTCAAAAGTAAAAGAAAGACTCCCTCCCTGGTACACAATCCCCCCGCACCCCTCCCACCGCCCCAAGTACATTCCACTATGCAACCTTAATTGTGGACTCTTGTGATAACCATAATACCCTATCATACATCACTTTTAAATTATTCAGTCCCTCATCTGTTTCAGTGCAGTATACACAATTTATCCAGTTTTTCTCAGTCTTACCCCCACCCTGATATCAGTCCCATTTTACAGCAGTGGCACCATGCTACATTTGTCCTTTTGCGACTGAGATATTTCACTCAGCATAATGTCCTCCAGGCTCACCCATTTTGAATAATATTGAATGAGTTCCTTGTTTTTCAATGCAGCATAGTATTCCATTGTGTGAATATACCACAGCTTCTCTACCCATTTGTTTGTTGATGGGCACCTGGGTTGTTTACAACTCCTTGCTATTGTGAACAGAGCTGTGGTAAACATGGGTGTGCATATATCTGCTTAGATGTCAGTTATGGTCTCTTTGGGATATATTCCCAGTAGTGGAATTGCTGGGTCAAATGGTATCTCTATTTGCAACTTTTTGAGAAAGCGCCATACTGCCTTCCACAGTGGTTGTACCATTTTACACTCCCACCAACAGTGAATAAGGGTCCAGTTTCTCCACAACCTCGCCAGCATTTGTTGCTTGCTGTTCTATTAAAATTTGCTATTCTGACTGGGGTGAGATGATATCTCATAGTTGTTTTGATTTGCATCTCTCTTAGAGCTAGGGATTTTGAACATTTCTTCATGTGCTTGATGGCCATCTGAATGTCTTCTTTGGTGAAGAAAATAAATATTCTTAAAAGAAAACTTTGTGAAAAGTATAAAGGAAAGGAAAATTTCTAGCAGAAAGATAAGGACAATGGTGCAGCCACTATGGAAGGCAGTATGGCACTTTCTCAAAAAGTTACAAATAGAAATACCATTTGACCCAGTAGTTCCACTACTGGTAATATACCCCAAAGAAACCATAACTGCCACCCAAGCAGATATATGCATGCCCATGTTTATCACGGCTTTGTTCACGATAGAGCTGGGAAGCAAGTGCCCATCAACAAACGAATGGGTAGAGAAGCTGTAGTATATTCACACTATGGAATACTACACTGCATTGAAAAACAAGGAACTCATGCAATATTATTCAAAATGGGTGACTCTGGAGGACATTATGCTGAGTGAAATATATCAGTCACAAAAGGACAAATGCTACTGTAAAACAGGACTGACATCGGAGTTGGGGGAGAGACTGAGAAAGATGGGATAAATTATGTATACTGCATTAAAACAGATGAGGGAGAGAACTATTTAAAAGGGATATATGATTAGATATCACTGTCATGGCAGGAGTCCAGAACGAAGGCTGCATACTGGAGTGAACTTGGGGGAGGGATTTTAACAATGAAAGAATTTTTCTTTCACTTTTCAAAGAGAAGAACGAACTGGAGGGGAGGTTGTTGGCCAGGAGAAAAGTGCAACATTGAATGAATGGAAATCCAAAATCTCTGTAAATTTTCATTAGAATTAATAGTAAAAAATAATAATAATTTAAAAAAAAATTTAAAAAAATAAACTCTACCAAAACATTGAAAATTATTGTCTCTTAGTTATTTTTTCCTTTTATTGGATATATTTTAAAATATTCTGTATGCCTGTGAAAAGAAATAAAAAAGCTCGTCAAAAAGCTAAAAAAAAGATTAAAATAAAGAAGAAAGATAAGAATAGTACAAGTTGAGTATTCATCTTAATTCTTTTGTGCTCACTTTCTAACTTTCTTCTCTCAGAGCCTTTAATAATGAGAAATATTCCCCCTTCATGTGATTACTAAGAATCTCTTCCAGAATCTGGGTTGACTTTCTTACTATTTTATTTTCCTCTTGTCATCCTTTTGGTCACTTTTTTTCTCCTAGTACTTTGTTAGTGGCACACTTGAGGTTTTTTATGCTAGATGAAGCTTTATTTCCTACTTGCAAATGATTTTCTATAATAAATGATCTTCTTGCCCTCTTGTTCACCACTGTGTTTAGTATTCTGCCTGGAAAAAAACTAAGTACTTATTCAAATGAATTGTTTCATTTTCTTGTGGTGGTTGTTAAATACCATTGAGTTGGAATTAACCCATGGCTGACCCTCCAGCAAGTTTTCAAGATATCACGAACAAAACAGAGACATTCTTGTAAGAAATAAAATGAAAAGACATTTTTAGTATTGCTTAATGTCTTTGCTCTCTTTCATGGTTTAGATTTCTAATTTAGTAAGTAACGTGGAAGATTTCCATCCTCCCCTTCTTCTAATGCAAATTTTTTTGAACGTGAACTCTCGGTCTTTTCTCACCTACTCTCTTGGTTGAGTGTGCATACACGTGTGCTTTTACAGATGTAAAACTAGTTTTCCCTGATAGGTTCTTAGACCAATTTGTAGAGCTACAGAATTAATAGTTTTACATACTAAAGGTAAAATCAGTGAAGGTTTTAAGGGTTTTTTTGGGGGGGTTCTTACTTTAAGAACATGGCATATTATCTGTTTTTGAATGTAGTCCTGCAACTTTAATTTCTTGGTTTGTTTTTTTAGGAGAGTATTATTAGTACACAGACTATTACAGGATATAGGAACAAAGCTATTAAAGAGAAAAACAGATTTTTAAAACAAGAAGAAATGAAGTCACTAGGTAAGTTTCCAAACTCTCTCCAAAGACTATTTAGTGATAGAAAGGACATTTTAGAAATTATGCTGGGATCAGGGATGCTTCTAAAATTACTTATTTATGGTTCATTATTTTGAAGTTGTTGTTTGTTGTTATGGGCTGTCACATTGGAACCAACTCATAGCTTACCCTCCAGTGGGTTTTCAGAGGTTGTAAATCACAGGAGGAGATTACCTATATTTTTCCCTTAGAGTAGCTGGTGGATTTGAACCACATACCTCTGTGATAGCAGTGCAATTCCTTTCCCACTAAATCACTTTTTTTTAGTCATTTCTTAAAATGATATCTCAAGGTATAGCATATCCCCATTAAATTGATATAATGCTAAATTACATAAGGTGTTCGGAGGCTTCGTCTAACATACTTTGGACATGTTGTAAGGAGGGACAGGTCCTCGGAGAGGGATATCATGCTTGGAAGGGTAGAGGGACAGTGCAGGAGGGGAAGGCCCTCTATGAGGTGGATTGATTCAGTGACTGGGGTAATTGGGATGGGTGTATTGGAGACAGTGCAATTGACACCAGACAGAGCAGAGTTTAGGCCTGTTGTACATAGGGTCGCTATGAGTTGCAAGCGACTCGACGGCACATAACAACAACAATGCTAGATTAACCACAAATTGGACTTTACAGTACCTGTGGACAACTATGAGCTATCACTGCCTCCCAAACTTGACTGTACATATGACTCATATGGGAACCTTGTTAAAATGAAGGTTCAAAATTAGGTCTGAGATTCTCCATTTTTGACAGAGTGACAGTTTGCTTCTGAATCATGTTTTGAGTAAAAGGGCTTTTAAAGCAAGGACTGTCTCAATGGAGTCTTTGTCTTAAACCTAGAAAACTTCTTTTCCTCACTTAGATCAGCTGCTGATTCCCTCCAGGATTTATATCTACTATGAATCTCTGCTGATCTCCCTTAACCTTAAATTCTTTTTTTAATAAACTAAATGCTATTTCACCTCTACAGCTTTTGAAAAGGCTAAATTAAAAAGAGAAAAAGCAGATGCCCTAGAAGCAAAGAAAAGAGAAAAGGAAGTTAAAGAGAAAAAGAGGGAAGAATTGAAAAAAATTATTGAAGAAGAGAGACTAAAGAAGAAAGAAGAAAAGGAAAGACTTAAAATAGAAAGAGAAAAGGTATTTGAATTTAATAGCTGTAGTCTCCACTTTGTATACTTAAATTCAGTTCATTTTCAAATGCTTTTACCACTTTTGATTATCATTATGTATAGAGCACTGATAAGCACCAGTGATATTTCCATTTTGCTTGAAAAGCCTAATTTGAGATCCAACATGTATCTACACAACTCTGCTGCACTTAGGACAAAATTTTGACTTTAAAGTTAGTGGTAATAATAGGTAACATTGTCAAAACTACCTATTTGTAATAACATGGTGTTTCTACAAGTCTTGATTATCATCTTGACTGGTAGATATTTCTTATAGAGACTTGATGTCCATGCTTTCTCTAGAGTTAGTTTTTTGAACATATCCTAAAGTATGGAAGATGGGAGAGTATAATCCATGTATGCTTAAGAAAATAGAATAATTGCAAATAGCAAAAATTAGAAGGAACATTATTCATACTTAGATTCTTTCCAGATTTTATTTCCTAACTTTAGAAAGACAATAAAGTTTTGTATCCTTTATTTGTTTAGCATTATTATATTTTCTTTCATGTTACTATGTAATGTATAATTAAACTGGAATTCTTAACAGTGCCATAATTATCAAATAGAAATAATCAAGTGCTTTATAATTTTTTTTGCTAATAAATAGTGCCACTGTCTTCAAATTTGCACATAAAGTTTTTCACTTTTTATTATTTCCTCGGGAATTTTAGATGTAGAATAATAGATTGATCTGTTTAAGTAAGAACATTTTAAACTTATAAACATTACTAAGAACAAACATGTGTATATTAAACTCTCAATAATAGTATATGAGAATGCTCATCGTCCTGAATCCCACAAGAATTGCTTTACATTGAAAATCTGTTCAATGCAGAAAAATCTGTTTTTATGCTGTTACTATGAGTCATCGTCATAGTCAACTCAACCACCAATGACTTTGTTTACTTATCTTAGATGTTCCTTAATAAATCGGAAAGAAACATAATGGCATTAACATATATTAAGTATATTTATTAGACAATCGTAGTAAAATATTTTATCAATTCAACTCATTACTCTTATATTGGAACCAACTCTGCTGACCCTCCAATGTATACAGGACAAGATTGCCCATTTTTCTCCCATTGAGCTGCTGGTAGATTTGAACTGCCTTTGTATTGGCTGCACAACTCCTCCCCCACTAGACCACCAGAGCTCCCTGTATTTTATTTATACTATGCTTTATTAGGTACTTTTTAGGATCAGTTTCAAGTTCTAATACTAAGACTAAGGGTTTCAGTAGTCCAAATCTTGTTGTTGTTGTTGTTGTTGTTGTTATGTGCCGTCGAGTCGCTTGTGACTCATAGTGACCCTATGTACAACAGCCCTAAACTCAGCTCTGTCCTATGCCAGTCACACTGTCTCTGACACTCTCATTCGATTACCCCAGTCACTGAATCAATCTTCCTCATAGAGGGCCTTCCCCTCATGCACTGTCCCTCCAGCCTCCCAAGCATGATGTCCTTCTCCAAGGACCGGTCTCTCCTTACAAGAGATGTCTGCCAACTGTATTTTGTTATTGTTGCTTTTACTTACTGCTTTCTCTGTATTTCCAGGCTATTGTGAGATTCAAATGAGTCTTGGAAACAATAAATTTATTATAAATATAAGGTTCAGTTTTATGCAGTATAATGGCTTGATGTGCCTGTAGGCAAGTTTTGGTTGTCTAGTGGATAGGAATTCACCAGCTATGTGATTCTCCTGTGCAATTACAATCTCTGAAAGCCTGCTGCAGGATAAGCTATGAGTCAACTCTTATCTCAGCACCAGTGAGTGAATTGATTTGAAAGAAGGAGAGACCAGCTATCAACCTTAATCCACTCCCATTGAGTTGATTCCAACTCATAGTGACTTACAGCAACCTTACAGGACAGAGTAGAACTTCCCCAATAGGGTTCTTAAAGGTGTAAATCTTTATAAAAACAGATTGCTTCAACTTTCTCCTGTATAGCATCATAATGCTTAACCCACTGTACCACCATAGCTTTTGCAGTTGCCGCAGGCAGATACCTGATACACATTTAAGACCTACTATGTGCCAAGAATTTTCATTCTTTATAGCCATTGTGTAAGATAAGTATTACTTTGATAAGTGCTTCTAAAACTTAGAATCACTTGCATCAGAATCACTGAGAAGGCTTGTTAAAACACATTACTGGACCTCAATCCCTCAGTTTTTAATTTAGTATATAAAAGGTTGGACCCAAAGACTAGGATTTAGAACAAGTTCTTTGGCAGTGTTGATATTGCTGGTCTGAAGACCACACTCATGAAGATTTTTACTCAATAAAGAGCATAAGAGTAAACAACTCTGCCATTACCTACCATGTAAAGAATTTCTTAAAAAGTTTTATAATTGTAAGGGAGCTCTGGTGGCCTAGTGGCAAGAAGTTGTACTGCAATCCCAGAGGCATAACGGTTCAAATCCACCAGATGCTCTGCTGGAGAAGGAGGGGCAATCTCCTCCTGTACCAGTCGGCTCTGATTTGACGGTACACACACACACACACAAAAAAAAAGAATAAAAAGAGTTTTATAATTGTAAGAATTTTTATTAACCTTTTCTTTTAGGAAAGGGAGAAATTACGTGAAGAAAAGCGAAAATATATGGAACACTTAAAGCAGTGGAATAAACCTAGAGAAGATATGGAATGTGATGATCTTAAGGTAGAAGTATTTTATGTGATGTTCAGCAAACATTAGTTCTGTACGCTCTACGGAACTTTGTTGATGAAATCTTACCTTCCTCTTTTCTTTTCTTCATAATGTTAGTGTTTTATAATTGGCTTTTTAGTGGTGATTTGATTTGTAGAAACAAATGGTAATTTGTATAATCCTTGATAACCCAATAACATACATTTAACTTGATTGCTAAATAAGGATTCTGCTTACTTCCAGCAATGACTAAAGAATCCAAACCAAACTCATCTGTTAGGTTTCAGCTTATATGATGTAATTTCTGAATCAGTAGTTGATGGATTAATTCTATTCCATATCTCAAGGAAATAATATTGAAGACAATATTTGCACAATGAATGCTTTGAATCTAGGTTAAGAATTCCTCTTAAATAGTTTACATAGTTGTTGATACATTTCAGCCTAAAGTTATGCTCAGTTTAAGAAAGGACTAAGCCCTAAGGGACAGTGATTTAGTAAAGTTATAATAAGGTCAGAACATCTAGAATTATAAAAGTTCTAAAGATAGTATTGATAAATATTTGGTGGTGAGAACCAGAATTCTAAATAGTTCTCAATAGTTAAAGAATATGTAACATCTACATTTCAAGATTTCCTGTACTTGGTGTAATTGTTACATGCTTTTGAGTCTGAACTGACTCATAGCTGACCCACCAGTGAATTTTCAGAAGCTGTAAACTGCATAGGAGGAGATTGTCCATCTTCATCTTTCTCTTATGGAATAGCTGGTAGATTCAAACCGCACACCTTTGGGCTGGCAACATAATTCTTTACCACTATGCCATTACTGTTCCTAGTTTAAACAATTATATAAATTTCTTTCTTTTTTAGGAACTTCCAGAACCAACTCCAGTGAAAACTAGACTACCTCCTGAAATCTTTGGTGATGCTTTGATGGTTTTAGAGTTCCTTCATGCGTTTGGCGAACTTTTTGATCTTCAGGATGAGTTTCCTGAGGGAGTAACCCTAGGTAAGCGTTCCATTTATCTATTATTGTGTGACTTAAAATAAATTAATTCAAAGTTTGTGGATTCACTAGCCTTAGCTTTTCACTTCTTTCTGGGAAGTCTCTCATGTGGTTTTATATAGTCAAAAAAGCAGCTGCAGCTTTACTGACTTGATGTACAAGATGGGCTCTTAACACATGTTAATACTACTGCATGTAGCCTCCCATGCCAGCAGGGTGGCTCACACTTCTCACACTAGGGCTTCAAGAAACAGAAACAAACACTGCCAACTTTCTTAAACAATAAGCCTGTTATAGGCTCCGCAGCATTTTCACCCTATCCTATTTGTGAGAGCAGTTCCGTCTAGCCCAGATTCAAGAGTGTTGGGGGATAGACTCCACTCCTTGATGGGGAATGGTGAGTACATACAGGAAAGGAATTTATCTCAGCTGTATTTGGGAAAAACCATCATGCTGGGAAAGGTGGAAGGTCAGAAAGAAAGGAAGACCCTCAACAAGATAGATTGACACAGTGACTGTAACAATGGGCTCCTGAGGATAGCACAAAATAGAGCAAAGTTGTTTATAGAGTCACTACAAGAACTTCAACATTTTTCTAGCTGGAAGAACTGATTGAAGCCTTGAGTTGCAATACTGAGAGATGCTATAGACAAAATATCCAGGAAACATCAAAAGAAGATGGAGTGAATATAGAGTCCCTGTGCCAAAAAGAATTGATCAATGCTGAAATATTTCAAGGAGTAGTATATGATAAAGGACCAGTGGTGATAAGGGAAGAAGTATAAGCTGCCTTGAAGACATGGGTTAAAAATAAGGTCGTAGATATCGGTGGGTTACCAATTAACATGTTTCAGGTAGTAGATAATAGCCCTGGTGAGGCTCACAAATCTGTGCCATGAAATTTGAAGGAAAGTTACCTAGTCAACTGACTAGAAGAGACCCATATTTGTTTTCATATCCAAGAAAGGAGATCCAACAGAATGTGAAGATCATTGAATAATATTGCATGCAAGCAAAATATATCATCCAAAAAGGACTAGACCAGTACATTGACAGAGAACTGCCAGAAATTCAGGCTGGATTTAGAAGAGTCTGTGTACCAGAGATGTCATTATTAATGTCAGATGGATCTTGGCTGAAAACCGAGAATACCAAAGGAATGTCTATTTGTACTTTATTGACAATGCAAAGGTTTTTGAATCACAAGCTATGACTAACAGAAAACTACAAATTGCAGAACACGTGGTTGCGTTCATGCAAAACCTATACTTAGAACAAGAAGCTGTTGTCTGAACAGAGCACAGGAACACTGCATGGTTTAAAATCAGGAAAGTTGTGTGTCCTTTCTCCATACCTATTCAATTTGTATGGTAAGCAAATCCTTCGAGAAGCTAGACAGTTTGAATAAGAAGATTACATCAGAATTGGAGGAAGACCCATCAATAACTTGCATTATATAGATAACACAACTTCGCTTTCTGAAAGTGAATAGGACGTGAGTACTTGCTGCAGAAGATCAAGTTCTGCAGTCTTCCATTTGGATTGTATCTCAACATCAAGAAGACAAAAACCTCCAATAAGCAACATCATAAATGAGAAAAGATTGAAGTTGTCAGCAATTTCATCTTACTTGGATCCACAGGCAACAACATCCTTAGTACCAGCAGTCAGGAGATCAGGGAACATTTTTTAGTTTTTTAAAACTTTATTTTATTGTGATTTTGACAAAAGTTTACACAAAGTTGGATTTTCATTCAGGAGGCATATTGCATTGGTCTGTTGTTAGGGACCTCTCTGAAGTCCTAAAGAGCAATGACATCAGTTTTAAGACCCAGGTGTGCTTCATTCAACAAGCCAAGTCTTTTCAGTCACCTACTACACATCCGAGAGCTAGACAGTGAATAAGATGACAGAAGCATTTATGGCTTTGTATTATGGTGATGGAGGAGAGTACTGAATATCCCAAAAGTGCAAACAGATATGTCTTGAAGAAAGTACAGCCAGAGTGCTCTATAAAGATGGTAAAGCTTCATCTCACATACTTTGGGCATTTTGTTGTTGTGTTATTGTTAATTGAGTATGACTCATAGCAACCTGTGAACAGTAGGCCTGAACCCTACCCTAAGGAGGGGCTATTCCTTGGAAAGGGACATCATGTTTGGAAAGGTGGAGGGTCAATGAAAGAGAAGACGATCCTCAATAAGACAGATTGGGACAGTGGACTCAAATGGCAGAGAGGATGAGGATGTCACAGGATATGACAAGGTTCAAGTTGTTCATAGAGTCACTGTGAGTCGTACATGATTTGATGGCACCTAATGACTGACTCTGAGAAGAATGGGAATCCCAGAACATTTAATCGTGCTAATGCGAAACCTATACTTGGACCAAGAGGCAGTTGTCAGAACAGAGCAGGGCAATACTGAATGTTTCAAAATTGGGAAGGGTGTGCGCCAGGGATGTGTCCTATCTACATACCTTTTCAGCCTGTATGCAGAGCATATTATCTGAGAGGCTGGGCTCTATGAGGAGACGTGTGGCGTTAGGATTGGTGGAAGATCTATCAACAATCTGCGTTATGCAGATGACACAACCTTGCTCACTGAAACTGAGGAGGACCTCATGCACTTACTGCAGAGGGTCAAGGACTGCAGCCTTCAGTATGGACTGAGGCTCAATGTCAAGAAGACAAAGATTCTCACCACTGGACCAATTGGTAGCATCAGGATGGATGGCGAAGAGATTGAGATTGTTCACAGCTTCAGTTTGCTCAGCTCCACAGTCAACACTCTTGGCACCAGCAGCCAGGAAATAAAAAAACGTATTGCGATGGGCAAGTCTGCTTGCTGTTAATGACCTCTCTAAAGTACTCAAGAGCAACGGTGTCTCTTTGGAGACGAAGGTGCGCCTGATACAGGCCATGGTCTTTGCAGTCACTTGTTATGCATCAGTGAGCTGGACAATGACTAGGGAGGACAGAAGGAGAATTGACGCCTTTGAGCTGTGGTGCTGGAGAAGAGTATTGAATGTACCATGGACTGCCAAGAAAACAAACAGATTCGTCCTAGAGAGGGTTAAACCAGGCTGCTCCTTGGAGGCAAGGATTCTGGGGCTTCGCCTGACATACTTTGGACATGTTGTAAGGAGAGACAGGTCTTTAGAGAGGGACATCATGCTGGGTAGAGCGGAGGTACAGCGCAGGAGGGGAAGACCCTCTATGCGGTGGATTGATTCAGTGATTGGGGTAATCGGGATGGGTGTGTCAGAGGCAATGTGGTTGGCACAGGATAGAGCATTGTTTAGGGCTGTTGTACCTAGGGTGGCTATGAGTCGCAAATGACTCGACGGCACATAACAACAACAACAAGTTGTAGTCAGCTCCATGATGCCTGATAACAGCAACAAATTTGGAGATGTTATTACCTTGCCGATCTCGTTTGTAGTTTTGCCTATGTAGTTACATAATTTACTTTATATAAACATTACCTGTCATAAGAGCAGAGATTTGGATAACATTTTGGATTTTTAGCTGTTAGATTCCTTAAGGACAATTATGTCATTCCTATGCTTATAAATATATTCTTCAGGAGGGCTTCAGATTTTCTCCAGTTTCTATTTAAGTGTTAGGTGACACATAAATCATTGTGCCTTACAAATCAAGAACAATGTTAGTTTAGGTAAGGTACATAGAACCATAGGTAAACTGAATTAGGTGCTATCCTTGTTTTGATGATTACTTCCCAAAACATTATTTGGTAAAGGTAATGCCCTATGTATCTCTCAACAATAGTCAAGCAGTGTTTTTTGTCATCTTTTTATTATTCCAAATAAAGTTAACATTTTTCATATGTGCTTTGATTTGGACATTAACCCTAAATTTAGATGAGATATATTGATTTCTTGGGTTTTCTTGAATATTATGGCTTTGGTATGTGATTTTATTATAACTATTATAATTGGTTTTTTTAAATTTTTGCCTTGGATAGAATTTTGTTATATTTTTATAAATGAGCTTTTAAAAAGTTAGTTACATAGGCTGTTGTTAATTTAAATGTTTATTAATCCAGTGGAGTTTTTTTTTTAGAATATGAACAAAACTTTAAATTCATTTTAAACATTTTATTCACAGAAGTGTTAGAGGAAGCTCTTGTAGGAAATGACAGTGAAGGCCCACTATGTGAATTGCTTTTTTTCTTCCTGACTGCCATCTTCCAGGCGATAGCTGAAGAAGAGGAGGAAGTAGCCAAAGAGCAAATAACTGATGCTGACACCAAAGGTCAGAATTCAAATTCTTGTTGATTGAACTGATAGTAGCTATGTATAAAAAGATTGCTTTTACAGTTGAAAAATATAGTTATTCAGGTTACCTGATTTCGAGGCATTTACTTACTTTGTTATGTTTTATAAGCATAGTATTTTATTTCAGTAGAGTCTTTTTTGCTGACATGAAAGAGTTTTTCTCTGCAATCAGTTGTGCTTTTTATTCCTTGAGATTTCTCAAATAATTTAGAAAGATTCTTCATTTCATTGATTCATAATTGTAAGAGATGCTACTAAAGAACTGATTTTCTTTTCCCCTCACTCAATAAATTATTTAAGGATCATGGTAGCATGGTGGGTTAAATGTTAGACTACTAACCAAAATGTCATTGGTTTGAACCCACTCCCTTCTCTCCTACCCCTGTCTACAGGAGAAAGATGACATATTCTACTTCTGTAAAGTTCTATAGCCTTAGAAATCCTGACTCTGTCCTGTAAATTTGCTATGAGTCAATAGAATGTGTTCCCTATTTTGCTTAGAATTCACCTCATCAAAGAAAGATTTCAACATGTATGTCTATGTAAAGAAGTTATCTTGCTTCCTGAATAGTCTCTATCATCATCATTATGGTGAAATCCCTGGGTGTTATAAACAGTTCTACTGTGACAGACATGAGGTTGCCAGCAGAAATCACCAGCAGTGGTTTGTTGGTGTTACTGTTAATGACTTTGTCTCATATGAAAGTTAAAGGGAAAAAAAATTCATAACAATTAGAAATTTGATTCATAAATATTTGTCTGTTACATAAAAATTCACCCAAAGACATAATTTATATTTATTTGCATAAGCGTGACACATCTTGATAACAGAATATTGGTTCAAAAATGGAACATTCATATTTAAATACTTGTGTTGGCCATTCTGCCTGGTCACTGAAACAACAAGGGTATTGATAAGTATACATACAATGTTGGTTGCCTTTTGATGGTGCTGTGTGAATTATACATGAAAATTCTAGTGATAACATTAATCACCTTAGGTTCTAGGATTATCAAGGCCATTTTAGCAAGATGGCCCCTTTTGACATCTCAATTATCTCAGTCATCAAGACTGTACATTATTGGTGTATGGATGTGGGAAGCAAAAAATAATAACAGTGAAGGAAAGTGATTAATGATTTAAAAGTTATTATTATTGTTGTTCTCTGCCATCAAGTCAGAACTGACCCATAGCTAATCTTGCAGTATGTTTTCAGAGGCAGTTAATCACACAGGAGACAACTGGCCATCCTTCTCCCAAGGAGCAGCTGGTAGATTTGCTTTTAAGACATTTAAAGATTTTCTAAAGTGATGAGTACCAGGAATAAACATAAATTTTCTAAGATAATAAAACAAATATTCCTTCTTTCAGCTGTTAAGTTATATTATTTACCAAGAATACAGGATCGTTAATCAAGTTCTGACTTTAATACAAAATATATTAAAACCCACTGCTTTTGAGTCATTGTCAACTTATGGTGACACTCCATCAGGTTTCTGAAGCTATAAATCTTTATAAGAGAAAGATTTCATGGTTGTGCAGAGTGGTACGATTGGTTTAAACATAATTTTTATAGCTCTGCTTCTATACAGAACTTTCTCTTAATATAAAATGCATTCTCTGAATGTGTCTTAGCCACTAAATAAATATTTAATGCTGTTTTAAAATAGTTATTTTAGAAGAAAATAAACAAACATTAGAGGTTTTTTACTTTTATCTCACTTTCCTATTTATGGCTACAGTTTACATGATTACTTTAGATTCAGTAAGGGCTCTAGATTATTTCCCCAGGAATATTTCCTCACATATTTTCCCATCTCAGTAACAAAAAGGCTTCCCAAAATCTTCCTGAAAATAGTCATTTGTAAACTGAATATTCTTCAATTTTCTCTGTTTGTGGTCTTATCAGTAAAGTTTTACCTGCTGTTTCTAGCAGGAAATAAAGTATCCAGAATGAATTTATCTTAGTAATAACAGAACAGATTCAGTGAAGTTCTTTACTGAAGCTAGTATATAGTAAATTATGCTAAAAATGCATTGTTTCTAATAACTCCTTTCACCCCTGTGAAGTAGGTATAATTATTTATTCATTTTTGCATTTAAAGAGATGGAAATGTAAAGATTTGAATTAACTTTCCCTAAAACGTATATCTAATGGAAAAGTAATGACACAAACCATGTCTTTTGAGAATGTATCATAGGATCTCATAATAGCAAAGAATTGGAAATTTTTAGTATTTGTTTCCCTTACATTGTCTATAGCATTAGCTTTCTTCAAGGAGTTCTAATTTCTTTGACCTGTGATTGCTTTTTTAGCATATCTTGTCCAGTAAATTTTTCATTTATGGTATCAGTTCTAGGAGCCTGGGTGGCACTGTGTATAAAGCATCCAGCTACTAACCAAAAAGTCAACAGTTTAAAATCACCCACAGCTCTGCAAAGAGAAAGATGGAGCAGTCTGTTTCTGTAAAGATCTTTGCTTTTACATACTTGGTCAGATCTACTTTATCTTACATGATTGCTATGAGTCAGAATTAACTAGATAGTGACTCCATCAGTTCCTCCTTAGTCCTACATCAAGAACTTAAAAGTTTTTAAAAATAATGAAAACAAGGGTGTCTTCCTTATATAGAATAGTTTTGTGTTTTTACAGGAATAACATTTAGAATTGTATGTACCTAATTTTAGATTGTGGTGAATATGAATGTATCTGTTTCAGATTGTAATAGCATCCTACATACAAGTCAGCTCAATTTCTTGGTGTGATGTACCCATGTGACTACAGTCCTCTAAGAGAATTCAGGAATGGTATTTGGTTTCTTGAAAGTGCCATTTAATGGATGGCTAAGTTATAGAAGATATATCTAACACAGTTAAAAGTAAACTGTAATGTTATTGGTGGCTCATTTTCTAAGACCTTTCAAGGGCTTTTTCCTAGGAAATTGAACTTACTATAAATAATTAATATTGAATATGGTGATTATTGCAAAGGAAGAATGCCAGCACCACTCTCTAGTAGGTTTTCCAAGGCTCTCTAATAACAGGGAAGAGATTATTCACCTTTCTTCTGTGGAGCATCTATTAGATTTGAACTGCCAGGGAGATAATTAATGCCTTTGGGCTAGCTGTACAAATCTCAACAGGCCATGTCTCCAGAGCTTGTTGAGCTAGATTTGAGTCCTGGGAGAAATTTCACCAGATATGCGAAAGGTTGTCAGATAACCTTACCTTTTATACTCGTTACACTCCTTTTTTAATGCTTCTTTTGCTTTAAATATCATTGTTAGTGTCAGTGATTGTTATCACTGTTATACCATAGTTTATTCCTTTTATAAAGAATAGCATTTCTGTCTTCTATGGTTGGTTTTTTAGGATGACAGTAAAAGATTAAGGAACCTGGGAGTGTTGGTGGCCTAGTGGCAAGAAGCTGCCCTGCAATCCCAAAGGCATGCAGTTTGAATCCACCAGATGCTCTGCTGGAGAAGGAGGAGCAATCTCCTCCTGTGCTAGTAACACAACAAATTATAAAAAAAAAAAGAAGGTTAAGGAAGCCCAGATGGCTTCAAACCCTCAAGCTTCTTTTGGAGGACTGGAAAAGATGAGTAGGCAGATGATACACATCTTAGTTCCCCACTTACAAAAGCTATCTTAGGACTTTATATTGAGCTTCTTGATTTGAAGAATTAGAAAATTATCTACTCTCATACTTTTTAGAAGATTGAAATGCTAGCTAAGTTCCTTGTCTAAAGGCTACGGCACTGGCAAAGCTAAGACAAGACTATATACTATCTGCTTTTTAGTCTGAGGTTGTCCACTGTACTGTGATACAATAGCTTTTTCATAAGCCATTTGAATGTTCCTGAAACTTTTCATATAAGTTTTAGAATGAATATCTTTTTAATAATCTTATAATTAGGAATAACTATGTTTTAATACTTTAAATGATTGTGTTGGTCACATTACTCTTTGATCTTATTTGTAAAATAAGCAGTATTCTCAAAGGTAAATATATTTTGGAACACATAATTGTTGGATTGGAGAATTTTCAAAATAAAAACAGTAAATTTTAGTGAAGAAGAAAATTTAGGAATTAAGTGACTTGTGCTGACTCTGCTATCTACACAGTTCTTTTAGCTCTTTTGTACTGATCTTATGATTTTTACAACTTACACTTTATGAGAGAGCTCTTGTGGTCTACTGGGTAAGAAGTGTGCTGCCAGCCAAAAGCAAGCAGTTCAAATCCACCAGGTGTTCCCCATGAAAAAGATGGGTGATCTCCTCTCATGCAGTGTACAGCCTCTGAAAACCCAGTCGAGGACCAGCTATGAATTGGTTCTTACTCCATAGCAATGAGAGAGTAACTTCAATTAGGATTCATTCTTAAAATAATGACAAAAGTTTTAGTATCTTTGAAAAAATTCTGATTTTCAAAGTGAACTTCTCTAAGATTCTGTTGTGTGTGGGAGGTTTGCTTTTCATTCTCAAGTGAATTTTGCTATTTTGCCATGCATGTTTATCTTGTTGATAACTTGAAAATTGTCTTTTATCTTAAGTAAGGGAAATGTTAGTCTTTAGTGCATGTTTTAGAATTTATACTTTTAGGAAGAATGTGAATAATGCTTGTTGTACTTAGTGTTCTTTTGAGGTTCCTGAATGTTTGCTATTTCTTTTTCATCATTTAAAAAGATATAACTCCCAAATATTGACTCTTTGATTAGTACTAGAATAAAGTATTTATTTCCTTAAAGATTTGACAGAGGCTTTGGATGAAGATGCAGACCCTACAAAATCTGCACTGTCTGCAGTTGCATCTTTGGCAGCTGCGTGGCCACAGTTACACCAGGGTATGTGTGGGGTTTATTTTTTGTTCTAGTTTTTATTTTTAAATTTTTAAAGGTACTTTTGTATTGTTCAATATTTATTGTTTATATTCTGAATGACTTTCCTTTTTAACAACTATAGGCTGCAGTTTGAAAAGCTTGGATCTTGATAGCTGCACTCTGTCTGAAATCCTCAGACTTCACATCTTAGCTTCAGGTGCTGATGTGACATCAGCAAATGCAAAGTATAGATATCAAAAACGAGGGGGATTTGATGCTACAGATGACGCTTGTATGGAGCTTCGCCTGAGCAATCCTGGTGTAGTGAAGAAACTGTCAAGCACTTCAGTGTATGATTTAACACCAGGTAAACTTTTCAAGTTGGAATTATTAATGTTACTATTATCTTTTACATTTTGATATTCTAAGATTAAGATTTGTTACTACTCTAAATTTACTAAGTCTGTTGGCCTAATGGATAAGGAATTGCATTGCCAACCCAAAGGCAGTCAGAGGGTTCAGATCCACCCACTGCTCTGCAGGAAAAAGGTGGGCAATCTTTTCTTACCAACTTATAGCCTCTGAAAACCTGTGGTAGGATCGACCATGAATCAGTTCCAAAGTCAAGATGAAGAAATTTGTCACTTCTTTAGTGAATATGCTTTTAAGACAAAATACAACATTAGTAGAATTACCTTAATTCTTAACATTTGTATATTGTTCTTGGCTATCTTTGAATTTATTCTAATTCATGATGATTCCATGTATACAAAATATACATAAGCTCCTCCAGAAGGTTTTCAGGCTGAATTTTCAGAAGTGATTTGCCAGGTCTCTCGCACAAAATATCTTGAGTGTTTAAACTACCAGCCTTTTTGCTGGTGTTTGAGCACTTAATCATTTGCACCATCCAGAGACGTCTGGCATGTTTATATACAACAGCAAAATTATTACCGTTGCATCAGGACCAATCATAGGTGACTATACAATGGATTTTCAGAGACTGTGTATCACTTGAGAGGAGATTACCTATCATTTTCCTCAGAATAGCTGGTGGATTCAAACCACCAGGGTTTGGATTGGCAGCAGGACGCTCTACCCCACATAAGCTTTATAATTTATGTTAGCATTATTCTGCAGTCTTTTTAGAGCATCAGTTTGTGACAGTTTCTTTACATGATTGTTACTTAACTTTGATTTTAACTTCATACATGACGCTAAAATTAAAAGTTGAAAAAAATTCTTTGTAATTAGAATACTCTTTTTATCTGTTTATAAATATAAAATATATAAAGCAGTTACTTGGATTTTAAATGCCTTATATATTACAGAGCTTATATAGGACTGAGTTGCTCTTTTCTAAAATTTTTCCATTTACATACTTGGCCTTGAGAAACTATCCATATACATTTTCACATTAAACCACTGAAAAGTCATTTATTAATTTTTTGACAGGAGAAAAAATGAAGATTCTTCATGCTCTCTGTGGAAAACTACTAACTCTAGTTTCTACAAGGGATTTTATTGAAGATTATGTTGATATATTACGGCAGGCAAAGCAAGAGTTTCGGGAATTAAAAGCAGAGCAACATCGAAAAGAGAGGGAAGAAGCAGCTGCCAGGTAAGCAAGAATTACAATCAGTCCTGCTAATGAAAGCTGCATCTAAAAACCAAAGTGTGTTATATAATACAATTACACATTTATTAAAATGTGACATTGGCTTGCACTGGCATTTATTTGATAGGTTAGCTAAGAAGTTATAAATTTATGTGTATTCCGTATTCATTGTACCACTGTATAATAGCCAATAGGATAGAAACAGCATTAATGGATAATGAAGTGAGTAGAAGGTATATATATATATATCTCATAATTTATTGAAACTGTTAGGTTCTAAAACCCTTTATATGAAAACTGGTATTATGTGAAAAATTACTACATCTCTTCCTTACCTATACTGTGAATGTCCCACCAGGCCCCTAACAAGGTTACCTGCCACACTACCACCTTCCTTTTCCCTAATTATAGCCTCAGGAGACCTCAGCTCCCACCACCTCCCACAGGAGAGGGCCTTCTGTATTTTCAGGGTCATTGGCCCTACTTTATCTTTTAATCAGCCACAAAACACTCTTTGGGACTTTTTCAAGGGCCTAGAGTTCCCTGTCTACAGGCAGAAGAGCTTGGGTATCACCCAGGGATATACTTTCCCTTTCCATCTCCTCACTCAGACAGCTCATGGCTGTCAGTGGGAAGCCTTGCTCCACTCTACCCTAGTGTCTCTATGATGACCAGGCACTCCCTCTGCCTTTGACTGTAAACTGTGCTTGCCACTGACCACTTATACACTAACCCCATGTCTGCCCTGATATTTTGTCCTGCCCCTACTTGTGCCTGACAAGGTAGGTGCATCAGGAAAACATGGGGCTGTGGGTGTGTTGGTCAGCACACATGGTGTCCCGTGGGCTAGACTCTATAGAGTCCTGCTTCCTTCCTAGTCCCCAAGGGATTGTTCTCCCTTTAGGACACTAGCTGCCCCAACCTACTTCCCGCCATCCCCACTCCTCCCACCCCTAATCAGTCACTCCTGCCTACCACCCTGGCAACTTGGAAAGACTATGTCCCCTCTCAGGAAGTGAAATACTATGTGGAATACCTGCCTTCCACCATGCACTTGAGTCTACCAGTAAGGTGCCTGTCAGAGATCTCTTGAGATTATTACTGCCAGAGTCCATGTAATTAATGTACAAAGTAGTCAAATAATAGGTCATCCAAAATATCAAAAATGGTGTAAAGCAGTGAGGAATAAGTGTATACCTATGTAATGAAGTATTAGCCATAAAGAACTAAAGTGTTGATATATGGTGCAACATAATGAGCCTTAAAGACATTATAGATTATACATCACAAAGACTCTCCTTGGATGAAATATCCAAAATAGGCAACTAGAGATCAAGGAGGAATAAAGGAGGAGGGAAAAGGGAGTAATTTGGGGGTACCAACCTTCTGTTAAGAATAATAGGAAATGTTGGAAACAGATAATGGTAATCTCTACAAAACAATGAATATCATTAGTGTCACTGAGTTGTACATGTAAAAAATTTCATACTGACACATTATATATGTCTTTGGGGGACATACAAGCTGGGAGAAAATGTTAGCAATCATTATGGTACTGTAGTTTCATAATAATGTTTGGAGCACTTTCCATAATGTCACAGTTAAAGTATCTTTTTCATCAAGTTATCAAGAATATCTTATTCTTAACTTTAAGAATTCGTAAAAGGAAGGAAGAAAAACTAAAAGAACAAGAACAAAAAATGAAAGAGAAACTGGAAAAATTAAAGGAAGACGAGCAAAGAAATTCAACTGCAGATGTATCTATTGGGTATGATTTTAATTATTCGGCTTATATGGCTATATTTATCCATGTTAGCACACAAAAAGAATACAATTCAGGCATCTTAAACTCAGGACACTTTCAATTTACAGAATACTAGTTTTCTATTAGTGTATGTGTTTTCTTCAAGTATGGGCATATTAAAGAAGTTTTTGTTTAAATTCACTTTTAATGAATGTTGTCATGTTATTTTGTACCATAAAGTCAGAACCAACCCATAGCTGACCCTCTATCAGGTTTTCCGAGGCACTTAATCTCATGGGAGGAGACTGACCACCCATCCTTCTCCCGCGGAGCAGCTGATCGCCTTGAACTGCATGCCTTCAGGATTATAGCACAGCTTCTTGCCACTAGGCCACCAGAGCTCCCTTTAATGCATATAAAATTAATTTTATTATTGTATTAACTGTTATAATTTTCCAACAAATTTTTGTACCTGAGTATTCACAGCCACATCATTCATATTAAACAAAAGTAGAAACAACCCAAGCGTCAACAGATGAACGAACGTATAAACAAAATGTCATAACCAAATATTATTCTGAAATAAAATGGAATTATGTTCTGAAAACATACAACATGGATAAACCTTGCAATTATAATTTAAGTGAAAGAAAACAACCAACACAAAATGTAATTTTTTTAATTACCTAAGTCCAGGGAATAAATTGTTTAGGTAGTGACTGCTAATGAGCATAGGACGTTTTGGGTTGGTGGAAATTATTTCAGTGTCACTCTTTTTTAAAAAAAATGCATTGGTTTGCTTACAAAGGTTGTATACATTGTTTTTCACACAATTCTTCATTCACTTTATGTTTCTTACAATCATTCCCATCCATCATGTTTTATAAAATTAATTACCATTGATTGAACTGTGCCCACCATTACCCTGTCTTTTCAGGTCCCTGCCAGATCATTCCCATTTTTACCCTCACCCTCTTAAATGTCTCTTCCTGAAGCAAGATTTTCTTTGTTGAGAGATCTGATTCTTTTTAAATATCCTGTGAACATCATTTCATTATTCTGTACATATTTTTATTACCATTTGTGTGATTATCTGTTTACTCTGCCAGACAGTAAACCCTGTGTCAATAGTGATTGTGTGCATATTTCCTTAGTAATGTCTATTATTTTGTAGTCCAGTGATAAATATTTGATGAGCAAATTATATGTTTGTTTTTGAGTGTAAGCTTTTTATCCTTAAGGGAAGAAGAAAGGGAAGATTTTGATACTAGTGCTGAGAGCAAAGAAACGGAACAAAAGGAATTAGATCAAGATACAGCAACTGAAGATGAAGATGACCCAGGATCACATAAAAAAGGCAGAAGGGGTAACATTGAAATTTCTTAAGTTTGTATTTAGTCGATAAAATATTTTATTAGCTTAACTATCTCATTTACTCCAGGATTGATTTTTATCTGTTTTGAAGATTTTTTTTTAACACGTTGCTGCAAATTACAGCAAAATGTGTTTCTAAGCACGGTCGTCAATTTAAAAGTGTGCAGCAACGTGTTAATGATCAGTTCATAACAGTGATAAGTTTTTAAAATGATAAACATTTTGTTTTAACGTGTTGTTTTTATTATGTGCTGTCAAGTTGGCTATGACTCATAGTTGACCCTGAAGCAGGTTTTCACATGAAGAGAGATTGCCCATCTTTCTTCCTCATGGCAGCTGGTAGATTCAGAGCTCCTCCCCATGTTTTCACAGGCTAACTCCTTACCTACTTGGCCACCAGAGCACCCTAACGTAGTGTTAGGAAAGCTCTAACGTAACAGAAGTCTTGCAATAAAGATCTTACCATAAAGATCTCATCATATATGATTATTTGTGTCTTTATGATGAGATCTTTATTGCAAGAGTTCTGTTACTTTAGAGCTTTGGTTAATAAACTGTATAGCTTCTGGGCTAAATCTGGCCAACCACTTATTTCCATGTTGTTATTGTTGTTAGGTACAACTGATAGTGACCCTTTAATACATCCAAACCATGTGTTATCTAGTACTGTCTCTGTCCTCATTCTCTCTGAGACAACTGAGTCATTTTTCCATATAGCTTATTAACTAAAAATTCTTTTCATATTTTTAAATAGCTGGGGGAATGATCAAAAGAAGGATTTTTTGACATGTGAAAATCATATGAAATTCATATTTCACTGTCTATGAATAAAGTCTTGTTGAAGACAGCTGTGCTGTCTTCATTTACACATTCATGGTGCTTTCTCACTGCAGTGGCAAAATGGAGTACTTGTGGCACTTCATATGGCCCACAAGCCTGAGCTAGTTCCTACCTGGCTCTTTACAGATGCTGACTGACCCTGCCTAGGGCAAAGACTGGGTATTGCAGAATAACTTAAATTCTGCAGTGCTCCAAAGAATAGAAATCCCACTTTGTGTGAACCTTTAACTATATTCTTTCTAACATAGTAACATAGAATAGCATATCTTTTTCTTCTAATAAAAATTAAAGATATGATAATAGATGTTATTTCAGTTTTAGGGAAAAGAGGACGGAATGGATTTAAAGAATTTACAAGGCAAGAAGAAATCAACTGTGCAATGAGAGAGCCTTTTACTGCTGATGAAGAAGCTTCAAAACAAGAGCACCAACGAAAAGAGAAAGAACTCTTAGAAAAAATTCAAAGTGCCATAGCCTGTACCAATATCTCTCCCTTAGGCCGTGATCGCATGTATAGGCGATACTGGGTTTTCCCTTCTATTCCTGGATTGTTTGTTGAAGAGGATTATTCTGGCCTCACTGAAGATATGTTATTGCCTAGACCTTCATCATTTCAGAATAATGTTCAGTATCAAGATCCTCAGGTATCCACTAAAACTGGAGAGTTTGAATCTACCTCCAAAATTGACCAAGGTCCATGTGATGATTCTGTGCAGCTACCAAAACCAGTACATAAGCCAAATCGATGGTGCTTTTACAGTTCTTGTGAACAGCTGGACCAGCTTATTGAGGCTCTTAATTCTAGAGGACATAGAGAAAGTGCCTTAAAAGAAATTCTCTTGCAAGAGAAAAGCAGAATTTGTGCACAGCTAGCTTGTTTTCCAGAAGAGAAATTTCATTTTTCAGGTAAGATTTTACACATATTGTTTTTTCCCTCCTGTATAGTCTGTGATCCAGAGTCCCTGGGTAGTACAGGAAGTTAAGCCCTCAACTCTTAACCAAGAGGTTGATAGTTCAAAGCTACCCAGACTCATTTCACAACTACAGCCAAGCGGCATGCTTTCTTTCCAAAGGTCACAGGCCAGAAAACCTTGTAAAAGCAGGCATAGTGTCTCCCTGAGTCTAAATTGATTCATTAACAACTAACAAGTTTTTGGTCACTGAAGATTTACCACTTTTATTAGAGCTATACTGAAAACTGCTTCTCTTTCATTTGGCTCATGCTCACAAAATTTTTGAGTTTGAAAATATATTTGTTCTATAGAAGCAAGATTGTTTAGATTCTAGACATTAAGTTCCATTTGGATTATGGAGAATCTGTCTGACAACATGAGAAAATACATATCCTTCCTAATCTCCTGATTCTTAGATCAGTAGACTGAATGCCCAAGGCTCTGGGACTACCATCTGTTTGGACAGTTTGCTAGTGAGTAAAGTTATTCATTAAGGATTTTGACTGAGCATTCAGACAAGTTCTAGTAAAGGTCACTTCTTTGGAAATAGGCTGCAAGGGCAGATCAAGTAGCAACATTTCCAATTTGATGACTAATCCATTGTGAAAGCTGTCAGGCATTTTTAGATACAAAATTTTATATCACTAGGTAGCTTTCTTTGGAGAACTGTTTTAATTTAAACTTGACTACTTTAGTTCTCTTAAGGATCAAAAACTATAGATCACAGTCCTTGAATGTAATTTCTTATTTCCCATTTGCCATGTTCATTTTCCTTCTTTTTTCTACATTTGAATGTTTATGATCTATCATTGTAAAATGTTTTCTCTTATATAAACTATGGGAAATTGATGAGTTGAAACTCCTATATTATGTTGCTGGACTTCAGAGTTAATAACAACCTACCTCTCGTCTCAGTGATAGTGCTAAAGTATTATATCTGTTTCACTATTGGAGCAATCATGCTGTTTAATTTTATGTTTTAATAAGAAAATCATAATAAAGGGATTTGGTTATAATTTCAGATAAATCTCAAACTGATAGTAAACCTGTGTATAGTCGGGGAAGATCATCCAGTACATGTGCTACAACTCAGGTATCTGCAGAAAGGCAACTTGAATTGAGGCTTAGAGATTTCCTTTTGGACATTGAAGACAGAATCTACCAAGGAACATTAGGTGCAATCAAGGTTTGTACCTATTCCATTTTTAGTTTGCTTAATTTGGTTGGTCCAAAATTTGAGTTTGTTTTTTCTTCATGGGCAAGGGATGTGTATTTTAACTAAATATCAGGGAATGTTTTTTTCTAATGAAAACTAAGATTATTTCTCTGACTACATAATTGACCATTATTATCCTTTTTCATATTAATCTGTAAGTAATTCATACTTGATATGTGTGTTCTGTTCTTTGCTATCTCACTTTTTGTTATTAGCAGCTAACCAATCTTAGGATTGCTGATAATTTCTTTACATATTTTGAGTAAAGTTTTAAGATTTTTATCTCTGAGAGGTGTGAATTTCATATTAGCTAGCCACTTTAGTAACCTTATTTTTAGGCCTGTTTTTAATTCTCAGTCTGTTCTAGAATATACATGATTTTTCATATGCACAGGGAATCTTTCCGTCTTAGGCACAACATAACTAATTTTCTGTGGTTGATAAATTTGGTTTTCTTATAGGTTACAGATCGATCCATCTGGAGATCAGCCTTAGAAAGTGGGCGATATGAATTGTTAAGTGAGGAAAACAAAGAAAATGGGATCATTAAAACTGTGAATGAAAATGTAGAAGAGTTGGAAATTGATGAGCAAGCAAAGGTCTTTGTTAAAGACAGGTACAAAGGAATTCTTTTTCCTGAAGTCATACTTTTTAGTCTCTTATTTTTTGTGGGGGTTTTGCCACTTCAAATGTTCATGTTTCCCTCTTATTCCACTTTGTACTAATAAAGCCAGAAACCTAGTTCAATAGGATAATAATAATTTGAGGGGTTTTTTTTTTATATTTTTAGTGTTTGAATTTAAGTGTTTATTCATTTCAGAAAGTTACTTTGTATTACACATTTTACTCAGTAGGAAAACTTATTATATTGTGGTAGATATAAATATTATTTAAACATAATCAGATTCTTTATCTGTAGATACTTTTCTTTTGAACGGGCTATTTTGTATAACATATGCTCTTGAGTTTTCAGTCTAGAAAGGAATGGTGGATAGGCACTCAAAGGGTAAGGACTCTGATAGAAATTAATACAGAATACCTTGGCAGAATTTAATACAGGGTTCCCTGGCAAATAGTGATGAAAGTTGCTAGAAGAAATTACTGTGAAGCTGAGACTGAAAGGTAGAGAAGATAGTAAGTCTGGCTGGAAGGGAAGATCATATGCCATGTATGAATGTTTTGAGCGATATTTTTATGTTAAACGATCCTTTTAGCTGCACTATGGAGATTTACTGTGAAGAAATAAGACTAGAGAATCATGTACTAGTTAGAAGGTATAATATCCTACCCAGCAAAAGTTGAAGCACGAGAAAATCTAAATAAACTGAGACTCCTGTTTGGACCTACTATAGTATATCCTGTCATAAACCTTTTCCAGAACTATGCTTATCTGCTTTTCTTCTTCCAGATATTTTCCTTTCTGTTCTCCTGTATGACTGTTAATATGTCTCATTACCTCTTGATTAAAATATTTCTTTTTTTTCTTACTATAAGCTCCTTGAGATTGGGGAAATTTATATACCAAATGTATTTGAATGAGTGAGTGTGCTCAATCTTCACTTAATAGTCAAGTATCTTAAACTTTATTATTTTAATTGTAGGCTTTTGGGGATAAAAACAGAAACTCCAAGTACTGTCTCAACTAATGCAAGTACACCACAGTCAGTCAGCAATGTGGTTCATTATCTGGCAACAGCACTGTTTCAGATAGAACAGGGCATTGAGAGACGTTTTCTTAAAGCACCACTTGGTAAGTATCTTTGCTTATTTCAAAATAGTGCTATCATGTTATAAATAGTTTTGAGATTGATTTTTTTTCATTAACACAAATAGAAGCATAATGAAACTAAATGTCTTCACATAGAGTTTATGAAACAAAGTTGAAATAACATGAAATTGTATTTTCATTTAAAATTTTTTTTTCAGATGAGATTTTATTTATAATAATCTATATAAAGTACTGTTTTCAAAAAGTCATTCTAAAAAAGTAATTCTAGAATTATTTTCTTTAGGTATGTGTTATATTCAAGTCTTGAATTCTAATTGTTTTTTATTACATTGTTCCTAATTTTTGCCTGAATATGCCCATAGTTAATCCACTGAATGCTTACTGCATATGTTTGGAAGCCCCTAGTGTTTTTAAACAGCTCAGGAACTGACTCATAACTAACCCTCCAACAAAGTTTTCAGAGGATATAAATTGCACAGGAGACCATTGCCTGTCTTCCGGGGGACAGCTAGAGGAGCTTCCTGCCTTTGAGTTGTCAGCGCACCTTCTTACCCACTAGGCCATCATACTTCCCTAGTTTTTAATAAGAGATGCTAATTTTGTTAACGAGATAATTTGGGGTGGGTAGGGGTGGGGCGTTGTTTCCTCAAAAGAATGATTACCAAAACTGTGATTATATGTAAATAGTTTTGTTTTGGTGGTTTTTGTTAAAAAAAAATAGAAGTGACTTAAGTGCTCACACATAGGAGTATAGTTGAATAGCACAGGCCCCACCTTGAGCACTATACATTGTTGGTGTTGAGTCAGTTTCACTTCATGACAGTTGCATATGTACAGAGTTCAGCTGTATTCTATTGGGTTTTTTAAGGCTGTAATCCTTAAACCTATCCCCAGGCCTTATCCCAAGGCACTCTGATAGGTTCAAACTGCCAACTTTTCAGCCTTACTGAATACTTAACCATTTTTGCCACCAGTGACCCAGATAACTATGTATTGTTATGGTTACTGTTTGGTTATTGTTATGGTTATTGTGTGGCTGAGTTTATTCCAGCTTTAAAGGATAGAGTCTCATGGGGTTTCTTAGGAAGAAATCTTTATTGGAACAGATCCTCATGTCCTTTCTCCTGCAGAATGACTAGTGGATTACACAGCTGAGCTCTCCTAAACATTGTACTATCAGGGCTCTTTGAAATTATTGTTAGGATTGTGGAAATAATACTATAATCATTCTATATAATGTCTCACAACTTTTTAAGTAGGTTATTAATAACTAACATAAGAACGGAATATTCATATCTTTGGAAAATAGGTGTTTAAGCCAAAATCAATTTTAATATTACAACAACCTTTACTTTCCTATTAGGGTTTTTTCTTATTTGTTTTACTGCAATATAATCTTGATAGTGGTATACTAGCAAAACAACTTTAAGTTGTATCTTTCTGAACTCTTTATTTAAAAAGCAACTTAACCCAAATTTTTAAATATTTTCATATTATCTTACTGAGTAATAAGAACATAATTTTTGTAAGTAGATTGCTCTATCTGAGCAATTTTGAAATAGTGTGAACATATTTATAAAATGACTACTTTTATTTGGAAGTTTAAAATACCATTTGTAAAAAAGAAAATATATAGGGTCACAGATCATCAAAATACTATTGAGTTTGTATTTACTCTATCACTCTTATATTTCTTGTCCTTTTTTATTTCATAGTATGTTTTTTGGTAAAATAATGCAGCTCTTAGAAATGCAAAATACTACTTCTACTATTAGCCTTGACATCCTAAAGGGCAAGGGAGAAAATACAGTACTCTTGATTTTTTTTCCCCCCATTCTTAAAATTTTCATTAAAAGTCAGTTAAAAATTTAGGACCAAAAAAATTTATTAATGCATTTACATTTCATCTGTACCTTCCCCACCCCTTTTATTTCTTTTTCCTCATCTTGACAGTTGAGGCTGCCTTTCATTTCAAACACACCATTGAAATTTCAGGGAATCAAAAGGATTTTTGGAAAGAGCAACAAACTCAGCCAAAGTCTATATTTGCTTGGGATTAAAAGGAACCAAATCTTATCTGTACCTCTTTTTAAGTAAAATATTTAATACTATAAGATGTTTTACTTATGTCTATGCCAAAGTATTTTATGTAACATTCAGATTATATGAAAACTGTCAGTGTCAGGAGCCAGTGTTCCTTTTACAGTAGTGTTGGTAACAGAATTTTCTCATGAGACATAAAAAATAGTTTTAATTTGGAATTTCTTTTGAAAAGTTTACTATGTCAGTAAATATTGGGCAAAATATTGAATGATGCAGCAGGAAGCACCAAAAGAAGATAGAAGAAATACACAGTCATGTACCAAAGAAAATTGACCCCCCACTGAATCATTTTAGGAGATAGCATATGATCAAGAACCAGTAGTAATGTAGTTCAAGCTGTATTGAAGACATTGACCAAAAGAATATGGCCCCTGAATTGATAAACTGTCAGTTGATGCAGATACAAGCAGATGCAGCCCTGGACATGCTCACTAGTCAGTGTCAAGAAATCTAGATGACAACTACTTAGTCAACTGACTAGAAGAGATCCATATATGTGCTCATTACAAAAAACTAATCCAACAGAATATAAATTATTAAACAATATCATTATTATCACACAACACAAGTAAAATTTTGCTGAAGATTATTTTAAAATAACTGGAGCAGTACATTGGTAGCGAACTACCAAAATTCAAGCTGGATTCAGTTGAGGCTATGGTAAATGTGATATCATTGCTGATATCAAATGAGTCTTGGCTGAAAGTAAAGAATTCCAGAAAAGATATTTACTTGAGTTTTGTTGACTGTATGGATCATAAAAAATTATGAATAACATCAAGAAGAATGGTAATCTCAGAGCACTTAATTGTGTTCATGTGGAACTTGTGCTTAAACCAATAACCAGTTGTTAGAACAAGGAGATATAACTTTGTTTAAAAGTGCACTTCAGGGTTGAGGGCAACTGGGTAGGAATGGAGAGACCCAAAGGTCTGAGCAAGATAGAATGGAAGCATCTATAGCTCTGGAGTCTTGTATGTCAAAATCTGCCATTTCTTGTCCCATGAGGAAGGGACACTTCTTTGGATCAAGCTGTGGTGAAAAATGTTTCAGAAAGGCAAAATACGGCACAGTAGCCGCAGTCCCCAAAGCCGTGAAATCAGTACTTAAGAGCAAGTCTGTAGATTCCAGCCTTGGGGGGTTTCACAGTACTGTAGCCGGCCTTGGTACAGATTCCACTAAAAGCTTAGGACAAAGCAACAATAATTCAGATACTTGTGCAGAATATCTAATAAAGCACATTGGTGTCATTGAGAAACTAAATGTTTCAGAGGGAAAAAGTCTGGAAGGGCCACTAGACCTGATAAATTATATAAATGTTGCCCAGCAAGAGGGAAAGCTGTCTTTTGTTCCTCTGGAGGAAGAATTTATTATGGGAGTTTCCAAATATGGTATAAAAGTGTCCACATCAGACCAGCATGATGTTTTTACATAGACATGCTCTCTATTTAATCATCAGATGGTGTGTTATGATGATGGTCTGGGGCAGGAAAAAGCTTACTGGCTTTGAAGATCGCAGATGCAAGTAATGAAGAATACAGTCTCTGGGTTTATCAGTTTGTAAAGTTTTCTCCACTGCTTTTGACTCTGTCTTAACATCTGAGAAATCCTGAGTTCTACAATCAAGTGAAGTCACCTTCATTTGAAAGTTTATTTGCATCCTAAATAGTTGTTTCGATCAGCAACGTGGAAGTATTGTGGAAACTGAAAGCATTGTTCTGGAATTTATCAAGAAAATGCAATGTATTTGAATCACCAAGATCTTTAAATGTTACTCCAAAACTTTCTTTTGAAGGTAGTGACTCCAAGAGAAGAGGCAGAAAAAAGACAATCTACAGGTATGAAGAAATAAAATTTCAGCTACTTCTTAAGGAAAATTTGGTATTTACAAAAGATTGAGTGTTGAAATACTCCAAAACTAATGAAAAGTGGATATGAATTGGAACTTAACTCAATGGAAAAGGGTTTTTTAAATATTTGAATAATAGCGTTCAGCTATGTCACTAGTCATCCTAATACTGTAGCAGATTAGTAAAAGAGAAATAAAAATTATGTTTTGGTTTTAATCAAGTATTGATAATTTGTTTTTATAATAAAATGTATCTTAAACAGAAAAAAAAGTACACTTCAGGACTGTATCATTTCTTCATACCTGTTCAGTCTATATGCTAAACAGTTCATTCAAGATGCTAGACTCTATGGAGCTCTGGTGGCCTAGTTGCAAGAAGCACTGCAATCCTGAAGGCACGTGATTTGAGGCCACCAGTTGCTCCACTGGAGAAGGATGAGCAGTCTCTTCCTGTGTGATAACTGCCTCCGTAAACCCACCAGAGGGTCAGCTATGGGTCTGTTCTGACACATATGGTACACAACAACAGACTCTATGAAGAAGAATTTGTATGGCTTCAGGATTAGAGGAGAATTCTACAGTTTAAGTTACGCAGATGACACAACTTTGCTTACAAAAAGTGAAGAACACTTAATGCACTTATTGAAGGAAGACAGAAAACTACAGCCTTTCATACAGTTTAAACAACAACATGATAAACAGAAAAGAGAAAAGATTGATGTTGTTAAAGATTTCATTTTACTTGGATCCACATTCAACACCCATGGTAGGAGAAGTCTAGAAAACAAAATAAAAAAATAATAAAAGTGTGTTGCATTAGGAAAATCTGCTATCCAGGATCTCTTCAAGCGCTAAAGAACAACTATATCAGTTTAAAGACTGATATACATCTGATCTAAGCCATAGTTTTTTTAGTTGCTTCATAGCATCTGAAGGTTAAACTGAGAGTGAGTAAGACTGAAGAAGAATCAGAGCTGTGGTGTTCACAAAGAATATTTTGGACTGCCAAAAGAACAAAGAACTCTATCTTGGAGGAAGTGTAGCTAGGATATTTAGAGACAAGAATGGTGCAATTTTATCTCACATACTTTGCACATGTAGTCTCGGTAGATGCCAGTCTTTGCAAAGAGACTTGATATTTAGAAAAGCAGAGAGTTGTCAAAAGACAGGGAAAAACTTAGAGCTAAGAGTAAATAATATATGTGGTATATAGTAAATTTTCAAACATGTTTGATATTTATTAATAACATTTTAATATAATTCACATGCTGTAAAACTTACTATTTCATATTACACAAATCAGTGATTTTTAATATCTTGTCAATTAATTAGGCAACAGTTACAAATAGACCATTTTCTTACTGCCAAAACAGACCACAGTGTGTTACTGATAATTAATTTAGAGAATAGTCCATCTTTTTTTGTCTCAAAATAAGGAAGTAGCATACTTGAATGAATAATAGCTGACTTATAACCAAATTTAGCCAGTTTTATAAATTAGATCAAGATTTTGTACAGAAACTTCATTGAGAACATATTGCCTAAAGTTATTTTTCAATTTTAACTATTCAAATCCCCAAGCATTTCATTTATAGATTTAAGTAATTCCTTATGTCATAAACAAGATATAGCTCAGCAAATATTTTGTCATGAGATTACTTTCACTTCCAATATAATCCTTTTGCTAAATATTAGAAGTATGTAATCTTTACTCCTTAAAACTACCAAGAAAATAGCTCTAGGTGATGCTTAATTTTCACCTTTGAGCTTTAATAATCATTCCTTTTCGTTTAAGATGCCAGTGACAGTGGACGTTCTTATAAAACAGTCTTGGACCGTTGGCGAGAATCTCTCCTTTCTTCTGCTAGTCTATCCCAAGTGTTTCTTCACCTCTCCACCTTGGATCGTAGTGTCATATGGTCTAAATCAATACTGAATGCCCGCTGCAAGATATGCCGAAAAAAAGGTGATGCAGAAAATATGGTACTTTGCGATGGCTGTGATCGGGGTCATCATACCTACTGTGTTCGGCCAAAGCTAAAGGTATCTTGCTTCTAATACTTGAGATTAAAATTGAGGTATTGAGATTTTAAATGACAGGTGAGTAATGGTCATTTATGTGATTTGTCAGACTGTTCCTGAAGGTGATTGGTTTTGTCCAGAATGTCGGCCAAAGCAACGTTCCAGGCGACTCTCTTCTAGACTGAGACCATCCTTAGAAAGTGATGAAGACATGGAAGCCCAAATGGAATGTGAGGATGATGAAGTTGATGATGATGAAGATAGTCAAAGTGAGGAGGAAGAGTATGGGGCAGAACAAGATGAAGATGACTCTCAAGAAGAGGAAGATATCAGGTAAGTCTGAATATGTAATAAAAATGACACAGTGAGTCTTAACTTGATAATCTCTTAACTGTTCAATACAAGTAAAGTTCACTGGGGTCAGTTAATTTTTGTATGTTAATGTAATCTAGTGGCCTGGTGTAGTACCCTTGCTTCATAGGATCTGTGTGAGCTTAGCTAAATAATAAAATCTGGTGAGTTCATGTTTGGACAGAAGAAATGCCAACTTGGGCCCTCATCAATGTTGATTTTACTTAGTAGTAGCCCTTAAACAAGTAAGGAATAGAAAAATAGTCGTTAGAGCAAGGTAAATTCAGTTCCTCAATGCTTCCCTTACTTTGTTGGCAAGGTGTATTAGATAATCGGGATGTTGGCAGTCTGCAGAGACAGCATCTACTTCTATCATGTCAACACTAAAAAGCTAAGTATTACACAGTATAACAAGCTGTGTTACTCAGACCTAATGACTGATTTTAAATAAGTCATAAGGACAAGTCATGTGCTACTCATTTTCATCACAACTATTTTTTTCACTTAGTTTTTAAAAATTTGGACACCATTCATCTTAAATCGGGAAAATAAATGTCAAGCAAGGGCAATCTAGAACGGCTGGGTACTAGTTAGTCTAAAAAGACTATGTAGAGAATGCCATCCCAGCTATCAGGAGCTAAAATGAAAATATTTTGTATTTTACAGTGAGAGTCAGAAGATAATAAAGGGGTGCTTGGCTTTAGGGATCATAGGTTCAGGATCTACTTCAGTGGCAGCCATTGGTCAAAACTGTGGGTTACTTCAGTGTCATTGGCAATAAAAAGTGATAAGACTCTGTAGCAGAAGATATGTGCAGGAACACCCCCCTATCCCCAGTGGGCTCTGACCCTATCCACTCCAAGGCTTTTCCCATTCAAGTCACTGGCAAGAATTCCCCAGCTTCCCCAAAGCACTAGTTTTAAATGAGTTCATTTACCCTTCATAGTTTTCAATATGATTGACTACATCCAACCATCGTTAGTGGTTCTTGTGAGGATTTTATGATAATGTTCAGCAATGCTCTGTACAGTAATTTTGTTTTCTAATATTTATAGCCCACCAAAACGAGGAAGACCTCAAGTTAGACTGCCAATTAAAACAAGAGGGAGACTTAACTCTTCTTTTTCAAGTCGTGGCCAACGACAAGATCCAGGGAGATATACTTCAAGGAGTCAGCAGAATACACCTAAAACAATTGTTTCCTCTAAAACTTCTGGTAGAAGCTTAAGAAAGATCAAGTCTGCACCCCCCTCAGGAACAAAATCATTAAGAATTGCCAGTCGTTCTACTCGCCAGAGTAATGCAGATGTATTTGTGGAATTACTTAGTCCTCAGAGAAAACGCCGAGGAAGGAAAAGTGCTAATAATACAGCGGAAAACAGTCCCAGCTTCCCTAACTTCAGGGTTATTTCCACAAAGTCAAGTGAATCACCAAGATCTTTAAATGTTACTCCAAAACTTTCTTTCGAAGATAGTGACTCCAAGAGAAGAGGCAGAAAAAGACAATCTACAGGTATGAAGAAATAAAATTTCAGCTACTTCTTAAGGAAAATTTGGTATTTACAAAAGATTGAGTGTTGAAATATTCCAAAACTATCGCTTCTCGGCCTTTTGGCTAAGATCAAGTGAAATATTCCAGCACTAATGAAAAGTGGATATGAATTGGAACTTAACTCGATAGAAAAGGGTTTTTTTAATATTTGAATAATAGAGTTCAGCTATGTCACTAGTCATCCTAATAATGTAGCAGATTAGTAGAAGAGAAATAAAGATGATATTTTGGTTTTAATTAAGATGTTGGGCAATATTTCATCATTCCAATATATAACACATTGCAATTCATTCCACTGTCTTCCATTTTTGCCTTTCTTAAAACATAACCTAAAAAAAAACAAAAAAAACCAAAAACACATACCTAACAAATTACCACCTAGATAGGACCTTAGGTTATTTGATAGGATTCCCTCTGTCCTACTAGATTTTTTTATGGGAGTGGGTAAGGAAAGAGGAAGAAATATTTTTGGAGGATAATAACCAGCTGAAATCTCTATGTAGCACAAATATTTCATGTAATTGGCTGCTTGACAAAGGGGTAGTTCATTTCCATCAGCTCCTTAGAAGACATACCTGACTTGAGAAAATCAACCATTGAAAACCCGTTGGAGCACAGTTCTACTCTGAAGGCATGGGTTTGCTGTGAGTCAGAATCAACTTGATGATAACTGGCTTTGATTTAATCTTTTTAATTCTTGATAACTACTATTTTTAATAATCCTACTCCTTTGTCCATTTGTCAATTGCCTCAGTCTTATCTTTTCTTAAAAAAAGTAATAATAAAGGTTAAATATTCCAAAAATGCACAATTCAGTGACATTAATAACATTAATCATAATTTGCAACCATCACCTTTTTCCATTTCAAATTTTCTATCACCATTAATAGATAATCAGTGCTGCTTACAATGATTTCCCCTTCCTCATCCTTCCCATCTTTCCCTGGTAGCCATGAATAAATGTTGGTCTCTATACATGTGCCAATTCTAGATATTTCATGTAAGTGGGGTCATAAAGTATTATTTAATCAGAAATTATAAAGACCAAAAGGAAACTACAAATAATTAGTTCAGATTTTTATATTTGTCAGAAAATAAGTTCAGAGTTTGATATCATTTCAGTATATAAAGTGTCTATTTTCTGATTGATATCTTTTTATATGCTCAATTTAGCTTATAGTCACAAGATCATTTACTTTGCTTTCACCTTTGAAAATTATTTCATTATTTGCTCAGAAACATCTCCTGTGATACTGAATCGAAGGAGTTCAGGTCGACAGGGAGGAGTTCATGAACTGTCTGCTTTTGAACAGCTTGTTGTGGAATTGGTACGACATGATGACAGCTGGCCTTTCTTGAAATTGGTTTCTAAAATTCAGGTATTGATATTATTAAACTTTATAAAATACTTTCATATCTTTTATTTAGTCCATCTAATTTTTAGTTAGTTGAGGAAGAGTACTGCATATCTCAGACTGCCAGAAGAACAAACGTGTTTTGGAGAAAGTGCAACCAGAATAGAGGCAAGAATGGCAAAGCTTCATCTCACATACTATGGGCATGTCATTAAAAGAGGCCATATGTGAGAAGGTCAGGAGAAGTCCTTCATAGAAATGGACTTGACACAGTGAGTGCAGCAATATTTCAAGTATGTCAGAGATGATAAGGATAGGGCAGGGTTTAAATCTGATGTTCAAAGGGTCATTATGAGTTGTACTCAACTTGACAGCACATAAAAACAAACTTTCAAGTAGTCAAATAGCTTTTATTTACTATAGTTTTCTTTAAAGAAGAAACTACTTGAAAAAATACAATAAAACAATAAACTTGTAAGGTTGATTCTTAAAGTGAAAAAAAAAAATATTAGATACCATAGTCTCCCCAGCTATTCCTAATTCTGAGATTGATTCTTATAAATTATGATTATATTAAACTTCAAAGGGTTTTTTTCTATACAATGAGTAGGAATAGAGTTCTCTGGCCTGAGTATCATTAAGAGTATTTATATGATATAATACAGTAGGTCTCAAACTTAGGCAAACATCAGAATCAACTGACGGTATATTAAAATGTAGATGGATGGGGTCCTTTCGAGAATTTCTAGATCTATGATGATAACAACTACTTGCATTTCTGGCAGATGTCTAGATCACGCTGATGATGCTAGGTCAGAGACACCCCACCACCTCCCTATTCTGAGAAAAGCTGATGTAAAAGATAGATACTCTTAGATTAGGTAATACAGACTATAGACAAGAACAAAGGTTATACTTATAGAGCTTGGTCTACAGCTTGGTGGTGTGTAGTGCATACATTTTTGGGCTACAAGCCAACAGATGTGTGATTTGAATCCAGTACTCACTCTGTGGGAGAAAACTGAGTCTCTTCCTGTAAAGATTTACAACTTTGGAAACTAAATGGAGTCTGAAGAGGGTATATTAGGGAGACTTGGACTTTTAGAGTATAAAAGGCTTCACCCACTAGGATCTCAGAAAAGTTTATATATTTGAAAACCTATTGTTAGTACCAATAAGAGATTAATTATATTGAGATAACTAAGGGAAATAATATTCTTCCGCTATTCACAGCTTATTGTAATCAATTTAATTGGTCAAATGTATACTATAGAGTTAAATCATAATAGACAATGATGCAAAATTCTTTAACATTTAAATTGCAATCCAAGCATTCAGTGTCTTGATTCATGTTAACTTCCTTGTGTTCCATTCTGACACTAATGAATCACTTGTTCATGTTGCTGTAAAAACTCTCTGGGCGTTGCCTTCTTAACAGAGAACAGTATAGTAATTCTCTAAGAATTTCTAGAAAGTAATTTGTGTGTGGAGGGAGAGAGAACATAGCATAAATACCACAATTGCTTTCTTTTCACAATAAATTGTTAACATTCTTTATGATAACAAAAGCACTTCTACAAAATTATAACTGAAATCTATTAATTGATTTAATGGAATAATGCTACTCAAATGTTAATATTGATTAGTTTTTCAAATGCAAATCTTTCATGTATTTGACCACTTGCCTCAGATTTTCTGTATACAAATACTTGAATTCTTTTACAGGTCCCAGACTATTATGACATCATCAAAAAACCTATTGCCTTAAACATAATTCGTGAAAAAGTAAACAAATGTGAATATAAATTAGCATGTAAGTAATTTGCTTTAATTTTATGTTTGTTTATTTATTTATAAAAGAATAAAGAAAATCCACCAGATGCTCTGCTGGAGAAGGAGGAGGCAATCTTCTCCTGTACCAGTCAGATCTGATTTGACGGTACACGTAAAAACAATACAATAAAAATTTTTTAAAAAATTTTTAAAAAAAAAGCAGTTGTGTCAAAACTTAAAAAAAAAAGAATAAAGACTATGTTGTTCTTCATTAAAACTGGATATATCATATCATGTAGTATATATAACACCCCAAGAAGTCCCTAAAATGCTTATTAGTATTCATAGATGGGTGGGGATTAAATGAGTTGAAGCCATTTTGCAGAATTTAGTCTCTCTTTTTTTTTTCTTTTTCCTTGTTGTGTACCATTAAATCAGATCTGACTGGCACAGGAGATTGCCTTTTTCCAGCAGAGTATCAGGTGGATTTGAACTGCGTGCTTTGGGGATTGTGGTGCAGCTTCTTGCTACTAGGCCACCCGAGCTCCCTTCAGAATTTAGTCTTAATAAAGGGAGTTCAATGTAATTATGCATAACATATTTAATTGTAGTTTAATTTTAAAACCATTTTAAGCCTCAATTCTGCTGTCGATTCAGCATCTTATAAAGGGGAGGAAGATGGACTTTCTTTTTCATAATGTTTCTGAACGTGAATACAAATTAGACTTAAAGTTTAATATGAAAGTTTTTTCCATACTCACTTTTTTTTCATCTTTCTTCATTTTTAGCTGAGTTTATTGATGATATTGAACTAATGTTTTCGAACTGCTTTGAGTACAACCCTCGTAATACAAGTGAAGCAAAAGCTGGAACAAGACTTCAA
>NW_006399850.1:206739-208105 GCF_000299155.1 Elephantulus edwardii | reverse complement strand
TTTATAAAATTTGTACCTGGAAAATGTTCTTTAATTTTTAAAAAATTTTACTGTGTTTTTGTTTTATTTCTCTAACCTTCTTAATGATCAATCAAAAGCTGATGTCCCTGTTTTTTCTAACAGTTCTTTCAGTTTCACAAAATTGTAATACAAGTTTCCATGTACAACTTTTTTAAGTGTACAAATAAAGTAAATTGTTTTCTAAAGTATTCTGTAATTCTTACAAATCCAAATTGTACTTCCTTGTACGGGTCATACAGACCATTTTGTTGCTGTTGTTGTTGGGTACCATCAAGTCAGTTTTTACTCAACCTCAGGCACAAAGACATTTGCACTGTCTGATCCTAGGCGATGCTTAGAATCATAGACCATAGAAGCCAGTACTTTATTGTAATAAGTACGTATCTCTCTATACCTACTATTTGTATCTTTTTTCCTGCCAAAATCTTTGACAAACAAGCTGCCATCATCTGTCACAGTGATAATCTATTTCAGAGGTTTATTTGGGGAATGAGCCCTTTTCAGTTTCACTTCTTTCTCATAAATGTTGTTTTCTGGATTTATTTGCATGAATATGCTCATTTTTGCATTTTTTTATTTTTTTTATTATATTTTATTAATTTTCATAAACATTTACATTTTGCATTTTTTTAAATAGGAAAGATGGCATATAACTATTCAGTTAAATACTGCTCTGGAAATTTGGCAGGAAGATTTCATAGATTTGGAGTAGAAGACTTACGCGGGGTATCAGTTTTGTAGAAATAAGCATTTGTAGAGTACAAAAAGTGGGAGCAGGGCAGAGAGAGTCTTTATTTTCACATCTGAAATACAAATGATCCTGAGCAGTGCATTCTTATTTAGTGAGATTTGTTGGGAGAATTAGCCCTCTGTGGTTTCCTATCTTTCTCAAACACTTCACAATTAATAATTTTTGGATTCTGTGCTAACATATGAGCAAGAGCCAATGGTGATGAAGGAAGAAGTTCAAGCTGCTTTGAAGGAGATAGCAAAAAAGAAGGCCCCAGGAATAGATGGTATTCCATTTGAAGTATTTCAGCTAACAGATGCTGCCGTGGATGTGCTCACCAAGTTGTGCCAAGAAATCTGGAGAACAACCACTTGTCCAACTGGAAGAGATCTATATTTGTTCCCATTAAAAAGAAGGGTGACCCAACTGAGTGTGGAAACTACAGAACAATATCATTGATTTCACGTGCAAGCAAGATTCTACTGAAGATTATCCAAAAATGACTAGAACAGCACATCAGCAGAGAATTGCCAGAAGTCCAGGCTGGGTTTAGAAAGGGTCGTGGTACTAGGGATATTGTAGCTGATGTTAGATGGATCTTAGCTGAAAGCAGGG
>NW_006399850.1:191497-205714 GCF_000299155.1 Elephantulus edwardii | reverse complement strand
AGAGCAGGGTTTAGGGCTGTTGTACATAGGGTCGCTATGAGTCGCAAACGACTCGACGGCACATAACAACAACAACATGCTTATATGTTATGTTAATATGACCTTTTTGTTTGTTTTTTAATTTTTATTTTATTATTTGTGTGTACCGTCAAATCAAATCTGACCAGTACAGGAGATTGTCCCTCCTTCCCCGGCAGAGCATCTGGTGAATTTGAACCGTGCGCCTCTGGGATTGTAGTGCAGCTTCTTGTCACTAGGCCACCAGAGCTCCCCTATATGACTTTTTTATAAATCTTGTCACTAGGCCACCAGAGCTCCCCTATATGACTTTTTTATAAATCTGTAATCAGTTTATATATAATAACTAGATATCTTAGAAAACTAAATAGTATTTAAATATTAAGGAGTAAATTATGAAAATATAGTTACTTTCTTACAGAAGATAAATTGTTATTCTTTTTTTAAAATGCTATCAATCATGTAGCTTTTTTATTTTTAATCATGTAGCTTTTATATTTGCTTTTCATTTAGACAATAAATATTAAAAGGAACTATTTCTGGACAGCCAGTGTTGAATAGGGAGCTCTGGTGGTTGGCATCCACCAATAGCTCTGAGGGAGAAAACTAGGCACTCTCCCAATTTGAGTCACAACCATGGAAACCCAAAGGAAGGTTAGTTATAAGTTGGTTCCGACTGAGGCTAGGAGAGTTAATTATTGAATAACTTGGTTTTTGAACTTGCAGTTTATCCAGGCTGCCAGATTAGATGAAATAAAAAAATGATACATATCTGTGTTGTTGTTCTTAAGTGCCATCGAGTGGTAGACAACTCGTAGCAACCCTATGAACAAAAGACCTGAACACTTATATAACTTTTATCGTTTAACCAAGTTCATAGTTTCCATAAGCAAGCTATTTCAAAAGTGGAAGCCACTCCTGCTTCCAGCCTTGTGTTAATCAGGGAGCTCCACCAAACACTGTCCACCATGGGTAACCATTATCGCATTTGACACATCAGTGTCACAGTGTTCAGCATCACACCAACCACAAGTTACCTCTGTACAGCAAATGGACAGACCTGTGGTATAACACTTAGAAGAAATGTTTGACCAAAAACAATTAAAACCAGGCCAGGAGGGAGATGGGCAGTCAAGGTCCATATAATTTATTGTCACTGAAAACCCACAGGAGTTGGATTGCTGTGAATTAGTTGTGATACAAGAAAATTTTGTAGATCTGACTGACCTGGACCACTCATCATGGCTTTCCTTATTCTTGATGTTAGTATATGTTCTCTTGTAATAAATTATTGACTTTTAGAAGATATCAGTTTGGTATACTGTGGCTTAATGATCATCTTAAGTAAGTTATCTACTCTTCACCCAGGAATCTTAGTAGCTTCCTGTCATGCAGAGCTACATTCCTCTAGCTCAGTGCTTGTATTGCTTTATGTGCTGTCCTGTACTCCACTATATCTAGGATTCATCTTTTATGGAACCTGTTTCTCAAAGACATGATTGTGCATTTCTTTAACCACTTCTCTGATGACATTTAAGTTTCCGACAGGTGTGTGTAAATATATATTTCTGTTAATAGATTGTTAACTGAAAATTTTCTTTAAGAGCCATCAAGCCCATTCCACATCACAGTAACCCCATGTGTCAGAATAGAACTTCCTCATAGGGTTTTTTTTAGACTATTTATTTTTAATTGTGAATTTTGTGAAAGTTCACAAAAGCATATTTTCTTCCAAAGTGTTAATTAAAATATAATTTCTAATCACCCATTCATTCCACATTAACCTCTTTGCCCACTCCTGTAAAGCGTTTATTGTTCATTTTTTTTTTGCTCCCCTTGCCCCTTCACTGGTAACTGTACTAGACTGATTACAAAAGCTAATCACCGAATCTTTCTCCCATGGACCTGCTAGATAGTCAAACTCCTAACCTTTGGTTTAACCAATTGCTTAACAGCTTGAACATCTATAGAAAAGAGGAAAAGACCAATAATCTAAGCTCCTACATCAAGAACCTAGAAAAGCCACTGGAGGTAGGATTAGTTTTATCTGAAATGCCTGGCAGAAGCAAATAGGAAACCATTAATGCATGGACTCTGCCTCAACTCATAAAAATAAACCCATGTTCCAAAACTGCATAAACTGAGAGGCAGTGTTAATATGGATTGAAGCTTAATATCAAGAAGACAAAAGATTTTCACCACTGAGCCAATTTCAGCACCATGAAAGATGAAGAAGAGATGAGGTTGTTAACAATTAAAGCTTGTTCAGCTCCATAATCAACACTCTTAACACCAGCATTCAAGAAATCAAAAGACAAACTGCACTGGGAAAATCTGTGGTCAGGGACCTCTCCCAAGTGCTGAAAAGCAACAATGTCAGTCTAGAAACTAAGGTGCACCAAATCCAGGCCATGGTCTTTGAAATTGCTTTTTATGTTTCAGAGAGCTGGACAATGACTAAGGATGACAGAAGAAGAACCAAGGCCTTCGAATTGTGGTGCTGAAGAAGAGTCTTGAATATACCATGGACTTTCAAGAAAACAAATAGCTCTATCTTGGAGAAAGTGAAACCAAGTCTCTCCTTGGAGGCTAGGATTTTGGAGCTCTGACTTACATACTTAAGGCATGTGGCCAGGAGAGGCCAGTCCTTGGAGAAGGACATTATACTCAGAAGGGTGAAGGGATAGCAAAGGAGAGGAAGAGTTCAGATGAGATGGATTGATACAGTAACTGGGACAGTGGAGGGTTGGTGTGTCAGAATTCGTGAGACTGGCTCAGGACAGGGAATGGTTCAGAGCTGCTATACATAAGGTTGCTATGGGTCACAGGTGACTCAACAGCACATAACAACAACACATGTCATATTGATTGTTTTTTTTTTTTTATTTAAGCCTCTTATTTTGAGTCACCAAGACCTGTGGAGGGCCTTTGTATTTAAAAGTCGGTTGTTACTATATTTTGGAGGAACATTCTTCTAAGTGTTACAGCACTCTTCTGTAAATTTGCTGTACTGAGATAACCTGGAGTTGCTGTGATGCTGAACCTTGTGCCATTGGGGTGTCAAATGCCATAATGGTTACCCATGGCATACAACGTTTGGGGGAGCTCCCAGTTTAAGACAGGTTTGGAAGCATAAAAAAACATACCTAAACAACATACATCTGGAAACTATGAACTTTGAGAAATGACAATAGTTACAGAAAGGCTTCAAGCCTTTTGTTTATAGGGTCGCTATGAGTTGTATTTAACTTGACAGCAATTAACAGCAATAGGAGATATTCAGTACTCTTCTCTAATACCACAACTCAACAGTATTAATTATTATTCTTCCATCTTTACTCATTGAATAGCTCTTAGATGCATAACAAGTGATTGAAAAAGACTTCAAACTGACATCATTGCTCTTGAATAATTTGGAGAGGTACCTGACAGTGAATTTGCTAAATACACTGACTGCTTTCTGGTACCAAGTAAACAGATTGTGGCTCCAAGAAAGATTAAATCGTTGACAATTTCAGTCTTTTCTGCATCTATCATGATGTTACTTATTGGTCCAGTGGTGAGGATTTGTGTCTTAATACTTGAGGTACAATCTATATTGAAGGCTAGTCTTTGATCCTCTGCAGTAAATGTTTCAAGTCCCCACTTTCAGCAAGGTTGTATCATCTGCATGATACAAGTTGTTGACTAGTCATCCTCTGATCCTAATGCCACTTTCTTCTTCACTGAGTCCAGCTTCTTAAAAGATTTGCTTAGCATACAGATGAAGAGGTATGGAGAAAGGATACAACTTTGATGTACCCCAATACTGATTTTAAACCATGTAGTGTTCTACTCTGCTCAGACAACAGCTTTCTTGACCAAGGTGTAGGTTTCACATGAGAGCAATTAAATGTTCTGGAATTCCCTTTCTTCTCAATGTCAGCCATAGTTTGTTATGATCCACACAAATGCCTGTGCATAGTCAATAAAACACAAATGGACATTTTTCTGGAATTCTCTGCTTTCAACTAGGATCCATCTGATATCTGTGATTTCCCTGGTGCCACCACCTCTTCTAAATTGAGACTGAACTTCTGGCAGTTCTCTGTCAATATACTATGTTGGGGTTTTTTTATAATTTCAGCAATATTTTGCTTACCTGTGATATTAATGATGTTATTATGTGCTGTTGAGTCACCTGCGACTCATAGTGACCCTATGTACAACAGCCCTAAACCCTGCTCTATCCCATGCCAATCTCACTGTATTTAACCCACCTACCATGATTACCCCTGTCACTGAGTCAATACACCTCATAGAGGGTCTTCCTCTCCTGCACTGTCTCGCCACCCCCTCCCCCAAGCATGACTTCCTTCTCCAAGGACTGGTCCCTCCTTGCAACAGGTCAGACAAAGCTTCAGAATCCTGCCTCCAAGGAGCAGCCTGGTTTCACCCTCTTCAGGGTGAACCTGTTACTCTTCTCCAACACCACAGCTCAAAGGCATCAATTCTCCTTCTATCCTCCCTACAGTCATTGTCCAGCTCTCTGACACATAGCAAGTGATTGCATGGCCTGTATCAGGCACACCTTAGTGTCCAGAGAGACACCAGTGCCCTTCAGTACTTTGGAGAGGTCCCTAACAGCAGACTTTCCCATCACAATACATCTTTTAATTTTTTCGCTGCTGGTTCCAAGAGTGTTGACTGTGGAGCCAAGCAAACTAAAGCTGTGAACAATTTCAATCTATTCACCATCCATCCTGATGCTGCCAATTAGCCCAGTGGTGAGAATCTTTGTCTTCTTGATATTGAGCCTCAATCCATATTGACCTTCTGTAACAAGTGCTTCAGGTCTTCCTCAGTTGCAGCTAGTAGGGTTGTGTCATCTGCATAACACAGATCGTTTAAGTCTTCCTCCAACTCTGATTCCACGCTTCTCCTCATACAGCCCAGCTTCCTGGATAATTTGTTCTGCTTATAAGTTCAAAAGGTATGGAGATAGGACACATCCCTGGTGTATACCCTTCCCAATTTTGAACCTGCAGTGTTTCCTTGCTCTGTTCTGACGACTGCCTCCTGGTCCAAGTATAGGTTTCGCATTAGCATGATCAAATATTCTGGGATTCCTATTCTTCTCAGAGTCAGCCACACAGTCAAACGCCTTTGCATAATCAATGAAACACAGACATTCCTCTGGTACTCCCTTGCTTTCAGCCAAGATCCATCTAACATTAGCTACAATATCCCTAGTACCATGACCCCTTCTAAACTCAGCCTGAATTTTTGGCAGTTCTCTGTTGATGTGCTGTTCCAGTCATTTTTGGATTATCTTCAGCAGAATCTTTCTTGCATGTAATATCAATGATACTGGTGAAGAAAAATGGAGTTGTTTTCATAGTTAAAGTCATGTCTAGATATGTCTTGAATTACAAGATTGTGAATGGCAGGATAATATCCATACACATACAAGGAAGTCCAGTGAATACCACTATCATTAAGATAAATGAAACCAGAACCAAAGAAGAAGAAATAGAAGATTTCTACCAATTTTTGCAATTAAGATGCATTAATAATAATGGGTGACTGGAATGTAAAAGTTCGGAACAGAGAAGGATCAATAGTTGGAAAACATGGACTCGGTGACAGAAATGAAGCTGGAGATAGAATGATTGAATTTTATTGTAATGATAGGAGTCCAGAATGAAGGCTGCTTAGTGGAGTGGACTTGGGAGGGATTGTATAACAATGAAAGAATTTTTCTTTTACTTTTCAAAGAGAAGAGCAAATTGGGAGGGAGTGGTGGGAGAGGAGAAAAGTGCAATGGAAATCCAAACTCTCTGTAGACTTTCTTTAAAATGAATTTTTTTTAAAAAGAATCAAGACCTTACAAATAAAGAATGATTGACTTTTTCACAATCAATGACTTATTCATTGCAAATACATTTTATAAGAAACATAAACACAGGTTATACACATTTCACCTGATGATATGCATAGGAATCAGATTGATTACATCTATGGAAAGAACCACTGAGAAGCTCAATATCAGCTGTGAAAACTAGGCCAGGTGCTGATTGTGGAACAGACCACCAACTACTCATATGCAAGTTTAAGCTGAAGCTAAGGAAAAATAAATCCACAGGAACCAAAATATGACCTTGAGTCTATCCCACCTGAATTTCAGAACCATCTCAGGAACAGGTTTGAGGCCTTAAACACCAATAAGTGAAGACCAGATGAGTTGTGAGAGGATATCAAGAGTATTATCCAGGAAAAGTGCAAAAGGTCATTCATCACAAAGACAGAGGAGGAGGAAGAGACCAAAATGGATGTCAGAAGAGACTCTGAATATTGCACTAGAGATCTGAGAAGCCAAAGCAAAGGGAATAATTCAAAATATTAAAGAGCTGAACAGAAGATTTCAAAAGGCAGTGCAAGAAGACAAAGTAAAATGAAATGTGCAAGGAGCTGGAGTTAGAAAATAAAGTGCCGAACGTGCTCAGCATTTCTTAAGCTCAAGGAACTGAAGAACAAATTCAAACCTCAAGTTGCTATACTTAAGGATGCTTGGGAAGAATATTAAATGATCCAGGAAATATTAAAAGAAGATTAAAAGAGTATACAGAGTCACTGTACCAAAAGGAATTGGTGGACACAGAAGAATTTAATGAAACAACACATGAGTAAGAGGCTGTAGTGATGAAGAAGTTCAAGCTGCTTTGAAGGAATTGGCAAAAAAAAGAATACCCCAGGAATTTATGGTACACCAATTGATGTATTTAAACTAACAGATGCTGCCCTGGACGTGCTCACCAAGTTGTTTCAAGAAATCTGGAGGACAACCACTTGGCCAACCAACTGGAAGAGATCTGTATTTGTTCCCATTCCAAAGAAAGGTGATTCAACAGAGTGTGGAAATTATCAAACAATATCTCTGTTGGATCACCTTCTTTAGGAATGGGAACAAATAAGGCTTTCTTCTAGTCAGCCAAGCAGCTGCTCTCCAAATTCCCTGGCATAGTTTGGTGAGCACATCCAGGGCTACATCTTCCTTCTCCTAAACTTGCTCTACTACAATCTGCTTTTTTTTACTCTCTCTAAAATCTAAACTTACTAAGAGTCTGCAAAGAATTATATTTATTTAATGTATCACATGGCATAAATAATTCATTTTTCTAGGATAAGGTAAAGTGGTCACAAGCCTAGATAATTTTTTTTAGGGAAATGGGCAAATCACAAACTGAAAGAACATCTGGATATCTGTCTTATATAATAAAAGCCAAGAGGTCTGTAATTAAGGTATAAGAAATTTGGCTACATCTGGTAGAATTAAAGTATGTTGAGAGTTTACATGTGTTGGAAACCTCAGTAAATTAAAGACCCTTTTAACTTGAGCTCCTTTCTAATCTAAAATCATCTGCCACTCACCACAATTAATCAAAGAAGCTTGTCCTCTAAGTAGGAATTTCAAAGGCAGAATCCTAAAGAGCTGAGATGAAGATGTTATTGAAATTATTTTGTTATTGTTAGGTGCCATCGAGTTGAGTATGACCCTGTGAACAGCAAACCTGAACCCTGCCCTATCCTGTGCCACCCTCATCATCTCTGACACACTAGAGCCCATTGCTGAAGTCACTGTGTCAATCCATCTCACTGGAGATCTTCCTCTCCTTTGCTGACCCTTCATCTGAAACAAGGATAATGTCCTTTTCCAAAGAATACCCTCACCTAAACTACATGTACAAAGTATGAAAGACAAAGCTTCACCATCTTTGCCTCTAAGGAGCACTCTGGCTGCACCCACTCCAAGACATATCTGGGGTTTTTGGCAGTCCATAGGATATTCAACACTTTTCTCCAACAACATAACTCAAAGGTATTAATTCATCTTCTGTCATCCTCGTTGATTGTCCAGTTCTCTGCTGCATAGGAAGAGACTGAGAAAGACTATGCCTGAATCATAATCTTCAAACTGACATTGCTCTTCAGCAGTTTGGAGAGGTTCCCTGACAGCAGACTTACCCAATGCAATACGTTTCTTGATTTCCTGACTACTAGTACTAAAAGGTATTGATTTTTGATCCAAGCAAGATGAAATCATTGGCAGCTTCAGTCCTTTCTCCATCTATCATAATGTTGACTGGTGGTCCTCTAGTTAGGGACCTTTGTTTTCCTGATGTTGCGATGCAATCCATAGTGAAGGCTGTAGTCTTGATCTTCTGCAGGAAGCATTTTATATCCTCTTAACTTTCAGGAACAAGAATTGGGTCATTGGCATAACACAGGTTATTGATGAGTCTTCCTGCAATCCTGATGCCACATTTTTCTTTATAGAGTCAAACTTTGCAAATTATTTGCTCAGCATATAGACTGAATAACAATGGTGGAAGGATACAACTCTGACACCCTCTCTTGCTGATTTTAAACCATGCAGTATTCCTTGGAAAGTGACATCATGTTTGCAGAAGTGATGTGGCTGTTAAGTACCATCAAAGCAAAACCCATCAATAGCTGGACCCTTTAGCGGGTTTTCAGAGGCCATCAATCACACAAGAGGCGATTGTTCATCTTTCTCCCACAGAATAGCTGATGGATTCAAACTTTGTGCCTTTGGGTTGGAAGTAAAGCTCCCTACTAAGCTACCAGAGGTTCCTTGCAAAGGTGAAGGGTCAGTTAAAGAGAGGAAGATCCTCAATGAGATGCATTGACGCAGTGACTGCAGCAATGTGTTTCAAGTGCGTCAGAGATGATGAGGATGGCACAGGATAGGACAGGATTCAGATCTGTTTACAGGGTTGACAGGCGTCATTCTCAACCCATTAGCATTAAAAACAACAACAATCAGGCCTATAAATCTTAGTAAGAGCAAACTGCCATATTTTCCTGCCTCAGGGAGACTGATGGATTTAACTGCCAAACTTTGTTAGCATCCCACCACTTATAAACCCATCAGGGCTTTTTAAAACTATTTTAAGAAGCCTGCCTCCTCTTTGCTCTCTCCCTCATCTGTTTCAATGCAGTATACATAATTTATCCAGTTTTTCTCAGTCTTACCCCAACCCTGATGTCAGTCCCATTCTACAACAGTGGCACTATGCAGTATTTGTCCTTTTGTGACTGAGATATTTCACTCAGCATAATGTCCTGCAGGGACACCCATTTTGAATAATATTGCATGAGTTCCTTATTTTTCAATGCAGCATAGTATTGCATTGTGTGAATATGCCACAACTTCTCTATCCATTCGTTTTTTGATGGGCACTTAGGTTGTTTCCAACTCCTTGCTATTGTGAACAAAGACGCAATAAACATGGGTGTGCATATAGCTGCTTGGGTGTCAGTTATGGTCTCTTTAGGGTATATTCCCAGTAGTGGAATTGCTGGGTCAAATGGGATCTCTTCTATTTGCAACTTTTTGAGAAAGCGCCATACTGCCTTCCACAGTGGTTGCACCATTTTACGCTCCCACCAACAGTGAATAAGGGTTCCAGTTTCTCTGCAACCTCACCAGCATTTGTTGCTTGCTGTTCTGTTAAATTTTGCTATTCTAACTGTGGTGAGATGATATCTCATATTTGTTTCCTGACTCTTGTTTGATCCTTAGTCTCTGAGGCAAAATTACCATTAAAAGCGGGGGGAGGGGGGTGGAGAACAGGAGTCCTTAATGAGACTTTTTAATCTGAAACCTGAAACACTGCAATACTTCAGCAACAACGACAAAAATCTCATTGCCATTGACTTTCAAAGGAGGAGACTCTGGTCTTTTTCCTGTGGAGAAGCTGATGGGTTCGAACTTCCAGGAAAGAGTGGCCGGTGGTCTAGCAGTGCAATTCCCTGCAGACTATGCCAACAGAACTCCCAAATGCTTGAGCAGGTAACAAAAATTAAATTACTTTACGCAAAATGTCTAGGTTTTTAAATTATTTACTAGAAGACATGAAAGTCTCCCAGTCACCTTCCCTGTTTAAAACTAGACAAATTATCAAGAGGGTCTGGTCCCTGAAGAAAGAAATGGTATTTGATAGAAGTGTCATTGTTTTGTGTCATCAACTTGATTACTTACTCATAACAACTCTGTAAATAGTATCAATAGACAATTGTCATTGAATAGTGTTACTGTTTCAATCCATCTTGTTGAGGTTCTTCCTTTTTCATTGATGCTTTACCCTTCTATGATATGCAGAATCATTACAAAAAAGAGGATGACCTTCAGTGGGATAACTGACACAATGGGCTGCACAAATTCTGCTTTCAGAGAGTCTCTCTGAATGAGAGCTGATTCTACCAAACCTCAGAGCAACAATCAATTTCAGAGTAAAACCCCCCAAATAATTAACATTATAGTTTCCTAAAGTTTCTGTTATGCCTTGTCTATTTTTACCCCCGGTACTTTCAAGCCAAAAGAAATACTTAAGAGTTTTGTTTATTAAGTAGTTAGAACCAAACAACTTAATAAATATTCATGTCCAATAATTTGCCATATGTCCCAATTTTCTGTTCTGCTTTGCTTTTCCTATTGTACTCATTTTTTATTCTAGCAATCACAAATACCCAAGCACTCTTTCTTTAATGTATTGCATATCTGTTTCTTTTTAAAAATAAAATGTTATTTTAACAAACATTTACAGAGAAGTTACATTTTCATTCATTCACTGCTGCACATTTTACCTCCTTGCTCTCCCTTCGCCGTCCCCCAGTTCACTTTCTTTAATTCATCCATTTTTGTACAATTACCTACACACTCACACACGACCAAGTCCTCTTTGCAATAATCTTTTTCTGGGTCAGATCTAGACCTTCAAGCTAGTCATTGCTTTAGTGTCCGACAGGTGGTGCTTTCCCCACCCCCTTAACATTTTAAAATCTCTTTGCCAGGCCTCCCTGAGATGCTCACTGCAGTTTAGCAACCATGGCTTAACGTTTACAAATGCCCTGCATTAACTGACCTCTGATTACTTTTTAGCCCACCTTATACTGCTCTCCTTGATCACTTCACCCTAGCCCTACTGGCCTTTTATTTTCCTAAAAGGGCAAAGTGTTTTCATGTTTGAGTCTTTTATGCTCTCCTTTGCTTGGAGGAAACCAGTGAAACCTTCCCTAACTCCTCTTTCTTTCTCTCCTTCCTTGTCTCCCACTCTTCTTCCCTTTCTCTCTCTCTTTGTATCTATAAACATATATTGTTGTTGCTGTTGTTAGGTGCCATTGAGTCAACTCTGACTCATAGCTACCATATGAATAATGAATGGCTCTAAATCTTGACCTAGCCTGTGCTAGCCTCATCACCTCTATATACTTGTTATTCTCACCAGGTCAATCTACCTTATTCAGGGTCTTTCACTGACTTTCTACCTCTCTTGTCTTGTCTTTTCTAAGCTTTCTTCTTTTTTTCCAAGTACTGGCCCCTCTTAATGGCATGCCCACAGTGTGTGAGATGAAGTTTCACTGTCCTTGCCTTTAAGGAGCTCCCTCATTGCCCTTTCCCCAAGACATATTTTTCTTTTGGCAGTCCATGAGATACTCAGTACTCTTCACCAACACCACAATTCAAAGACATTTTTTGATTCTTCTGTCATCTATATTCATCATCCAACTTTCAGATGCATAGCAAATAATTGAAAAGGCCACGGCTTGAATCAGGTGCACCTTAAAAACGTCTTTTGATTTCTTGACTGCTGGTACCAAGGGTGTCGATGTGGATCCAAACAAGATTAAATAGTTGAAAACGCCAATATTTTCCCTATTTATTATGTTGTTCCCTATTGGCCCAGGAGTGAGAACTTTTGTCTTCTTGTTATTAAAATGTAATCCATACTGAAGGCTGTAGTTTTTTTAACTTCTGCAGCAAGCGTTTTAAATTCTCCTCACTTTCAGGAAGAAACATTGTGTCCTGGAATTCAAAAGGCCATCAGTCAGGAAATCAAAAGACAAATTGCATTGGGAAAATCTGCTGTCAAGGACCTCTCTAGACTGCTAAAGAGCAACAATGTTGTACCTAATCCAGGCTGTGTGTGGTCTTCTCAATTGGTGGTGTTATGAAATTGTATTTGTTATACCCTATATCAAAGAAATTCTTTTCTCTTGGGCACATCTTAGTGACTTCATTTACATTAGTCAAGCTGTGTGAATTTCACCCATGACTTGAGATTTCTTCTTTTTATTTGAAAGTTTATGAATCATATTGTTTTCACATTGATTATTCATCATATACATTTTCTAACTTTAATTATAATAGATTAATATAATTAATTGCAGTATCTAATCAATATATTGCATAATTCCTTTCCACTTGGGATTTCTATGCATTACTCGCAGCACCATGGTTTTGTGCATTCCGTCTTCTCTGTTTTAAATGACCTTTCCACTTCTGCCTACTTAACTTCAACTTGTTCCCTTTGACTCAACTCATCCAGTCAGAGCTGGTCACTTTCCTTTACGTTCCCAAGTATCCTGTATGCATGTCATTATAGCATGTATCAGTTTGTTTCATAAATGTTCATTTCCTCACAGTTTTATTCCCTAGGACTGGCCAGGAGGCAGGCACTGTATTATTTTCATTTTTAACATCCTCAGTTCTTAGGTAAATTAGGTAGAGAAATGAGTTTGTAGAAGAAATAAATTCTTCTCATTCTTTTTTTCCTCATCGCTTTCCTACTCTTATGAAGGGCTATTAATATAGTTTCATATGTTAAATTTTTCTGGTGGTAAGGAGTTGTGCTGCCAATGTGAAGACATGCAGTCCAAATCCACCATGAGGATAGGCAGTCTCCTCCTGTGTGATTTACTGTCTCTGAAAAAACCACTGAAATCTTAGTAATGAATGGATTCTGACTCAATGGCTCACAACAACAATAACATGAATTTAGAATATATAGCTTTTCTAATAAAGTAGTCTAAGAAAGGATTTTCTGTCTTAAATAGCACTTTTCTTCTCTCAGATGCTGTTTTTGTATAATTTTTCTTTACTTAACTAACCTGTTGTTATTTATTAACACAGTTCAACTAAAACAAAAATATTATTAAATGAATGTTGTACCTGAGGTTTGATTAATACTAAATAGGTCAGCTCAACTCACTGCCATTGAGATGGAATTGACATTGTTATTTATTATCACAGTTCAATTAAAATAAAAACATTATTAATGACTGCTGTACCTGAGGTTTGACTAATAATACAAGGATCAGCTCAATTCACTGCCATTGAGATGGAATTGACTCATAGCTGACCCTCTGGGGAGGGCAATTAGAAATTGTAAATCCCACAAGAGGAGATTGTCCATGTTTCTCCTTTGGATTAAAACCAACAGAGAGGCAACTTCTTTTGGTTAGTGCAATTCCCTACTGACTATAAAATCAGGGCACTCTAACAGATGAGTTGTTCTTGTTGTTACATACCAACAAATAGGAACCAACTCATAGCTGATACTCTAGTGGGTTTTCAGAGACTGTAAATCACATGGGAGGAGACTGTCTATCTTTCTCTCATGGAGAAGCTGGCAGATTCAAACCACTTGCATCTGGACTGTTATCATATCTCCTCACTACTGTTGTGTGTTCTCAAGTTGCAACTGACTCATAGCTGACCCTCCAGAGGGTTTTCAGAAGATATAGATCACACAGTAGGAGATTGCTCATCTTTCTTACAGGCTGGTGGATTCCAACTGGCTTCATTTAGATTGACAGCACAATTTCTTACTGTTTGGATCGTAAGAAATTATGGATAACATTAAGAAGAATGGAAATTCTAGAATACTTTGGCATACGTGAAACCTAGACCTAGACCAACAGGCTGTTGTCCAAAGAGAACAAGGGAACACTCTTGTGGTGGTTGTTGTTTTTATGTGCCATCAAGTCGCTTGCAACTCATAGCGACCCTATGTAAAAAAGCCCTAAACGTCGTTCTACCCTGTGCCAACCTAGCCATCTCAAATGCACTCATTCACACCACTCCAGGCACAGAATCAATCCATCTCATCGAAGGTCATCCTCTCCTTCGCCGCCCTTCCATTCTGCCTAACATGACGTCCCTCTCAAAAGATCAGTCCCTCCTTGCAACATGCCCAAAATATGTCAGGCGAAGCTTCAGAATCCTTAACTCCAGGGAACATTCCGCTTCACCTTCTCCAGGAAAAACCTGTTTGTTCTCCTAGCAGTCCATGGTATATTCAACACTCTTCTCCAGCACCACAGCTCAAAGGCATCAATTCTCTATCATCCCTA
>NW_006399850.1:154323-188882 GCF_000299155.1 Elephantulus edwardii | reverse complement strand
TGTGTCAGGGTTGTATCCTTTCTCCATACCAATTTAATCTATATGCTGAGCAAATTATTCGAGAAGCTGGACTCTATGAAAAAGAATGTGACATTAAGGTTGCAGGAAGACTCATCAATAACTTTGTTTATACAGATGATGTAAACATTCTTACTGACACTGAGGAGAAGCTGAAGCGTTTGCTGCAAGAGGTTAAACACTGCAGCATTCAATATGGATTGCACCTCAAAATCAAGAAAACAAAAATCCTCACCACTAGACTGACAGGTAACATCATGATGGACAGAGAAAAGATTAAGACCGTCAACGACTTCCTCTAACTTGGATTCACAATCAATACACTTGGTACCAGGAAATCAGGAGTTGTATTGCACTAGGAAAAGCTGTAATCAGGGACCTCTCCAAATTATTGAGGAGTTATTATGTTAGAGTGAGGACTAAGGTGTGCCTGATTCAGGCCATGGTCTTTTCAGTCGCTTGCTATGCATCTGTGAACTGGACAATTAATAAGAATGACAGAAAAAGAATTAATGTCTTTGAGCTTTGGTATTAGAGAAAAGTAACAAATATCTTAAGGTCTGTCAAAAGAACAAACAGTTATGTCTTAGGAAAAAGTGCAGTCAGGGTGCTCCTTGGAGGCAAAGATAAATAAAGCTTCATCTCACATACTGTGAGCATTCTCTGAATGACCTGTTATTGTTGTTAGGTGCCATCGAGTCAAGTATAACTCATAGTGACCCGATAAACAACTGATTGAACACTGCCCTGTCCTATGCCATCCTCAGAATCTCAATATTTTCAAGTGATTGAAAAGACCATGGCCTGAATCAGACTATGCCTTGGAGAGGGACATTATGCTCGGAAAGGTGGAGAGTCGATGAAAGAGAAGAAAACCTCAACTGGCTGGATTGACACAGTAACTGCAAGAATGAGCTTGAGTTTGTCAGAGATTGTGAGGTGGGCGCAGGACAGGACAAGGTTTAGGTCTGTTGTTCGTAGGGGTGCTATGGGTTGTACTCAACTTGACAGAAACTAACAATAACAACAGGCCACGTAACTTGGACAGAGGAGAGGTAGTTAGAAAAAATTAAATTTACAAATCAAAATTGCAGGGGAGGTCTGGTGGCCTAGTGGCAAGGAGCTGCAACTATAATCCCAGAGGCACACGGTTCGAATCCACCAGATGCTCTGCTGGGAAAAGGAGGGACAATCTCCTCTCCTGTACCAGTCAGATCTGATTTGACGGTACACTCTCTCTCTCTCACACACACACACACACACACACACACACAAAATAAATAAATAAATAAATAAATATTGCAAAAACAAAGTAAAATATAGGGTTAGATTAAGAAAAACATTAGCTAAGAGTGAGTAAGGTTGATTCTTTGGAATAGATCTATTCATTTTAACATCTAAATTTACATATTTTTAACAAAACTTTTTAATAAAAGAATTTCACAGATTCAAAAAAAAGTTGTCATGCATCATTGAGCCAGAACCAACACATAGGTGCCCCTCCAGTGGGTTTTCAGAGGCAGTAAATGGCACTGGAGGAGATTACTTATCTTTCTCTTTTGGAGCAGCTGTTAGACTTGAACCATGTGCCTTTGTATCGGCAGCACAATCCCTTACCATTAACCCAACAGTGCTCCTTAAAAGAGTTGAGTAGAAGTAAAAGAAAAAGACACTGGGATGGGCTCATCAGAAATATTTGTCTGAAAGATACTTCTTTTTCCAGTGTTGCTTAAACTAACCACCAGTATTTAAAGTTTACTGAGTTTTAGTAACCCAACTAGAATAACTTAGATGTTAACAGATGTGCTCCTGCATTATTAGAAACCTCAGACACATTTTATCTTAAATATTCCCTTTACTCTTTCTTAAATTTGCTGATATACTCTGAAAGGGTGATGTGTACAAAGACCATCATTTTGACAACTTCTCCACATTTGAGAACTTGTCAAAAATGCAGTAGGCACATGTACTATACTTTCTAGTAACTTCAGATGATATGACTGCTAAATGTTCTGAAGTCTTATATTTTCTGAGCCTCTAAATACTTTGCAATAAAACATCAGGCCACTTTGAAGTCTAATTTTACAAGAATATCAACTGACATCAACAGCTGCATAAAACTTAAAATGAATGGAGCTGCCATTGCTGGCCATCTGATCCAAAGAAAGCCATTCAATTTGCTTGCAGGCTGCCTTTCTGTATCATCATAAGCTATTCAGATCAGAGGAAGTCAACCTGTGACAAAAAAGTGACTCAGTTACTTGGAAAGGGACATGGTGTTTGGAAAAGTGGAGTGTCAGAGAAAGAGAGGAAGCCCCTCAGATGGATAAACAGTGACAGTGGCAATAGGCTCAAGTACGTCAGAGATTATAAGGACAGCATAGGACAGGACAAGGTTCAGGTCTGTTGTTCCCAGGTCTCTGTGGGTCATTCTCGACCCAATGGCAACTACAGAACAAAGCGTCAACAATATTGTGTTGTTGTGACAACAAAAACCAGAAGAAGGTCTATCTGTATTTTATTGACTATGAGAAGGTATTTGACTGTGTGGATCATAACACACTACAGCTAACATTGAGAAGAATGAGAATTCCAGAACACTTAATTGTGCTTACATGAAATCTAAACCGAGAGTAGAAAGCTGTTGTTCAAACAGAGAAAGAGAACACTGCATGGTTTTAAATCAAGCATGGCATGCCTAAGGGCTGTAGCCTTTCACCAAACCATCTGTATGCTGAGCAAATCATTCGAGAAGCTGGACTTTACAAAGAAAGTGGCATCAAGATTGGAGGAAGAGTTATCAACAACCTGATTATCCATGTTCCACAGAGAATGCAACCTTGCTTGCTAAAAGTGAGGAGGATTTGAGGTGGTTGCTGCATAAAATCAAAGACTATACAGCCTTCAATATGGACTGCATCTCAACATCAAGAAAACAAAGATCATCACCACTGGGTTAATAGGTAACATCATTATAGATGAAGATAAGATTAAAATTGTTAATTATTTCATTTTACTTGAATTCATAACCAACATCCTTGATAACAGCAGTCAAGAGACCAGGAGACATATAGCATGTGCTATTCAGAACATCCAAGTTCTAAGGAACAATGGCATCATTTTAAAGACTAATGTCACCTGATACAAGTGACGGTTCTTCCAATCACCTACGTGTATCTGAGAGCTGGACTATGACTAAAGATTACAGAAGAAGAAATGGGGTCTTTGTTGTGGTCTTGGAGAGGAGTACTCAATAGCCCATGGAGTGCTAAAAGAACAAACAGATATATCTTCAAGAAAGTTCAACCACAGTGTTCCTTAGAGGTAAGGATGACAAATCAAGTCTCACATACTTTGGATATGTTGTTAGGAGAGGATATTCCTTGGAAAGGGACATCATGCCTGGGAAGGTGGTGGGTCACCATAAGAGAGGAAGACCCTTAGCGAGATGGATTGATACAGTGACTGACTGCAGCAATGGGCTCAAATGTTTTGGAGATGATAAAGATAGGACTTATAAAAGGTATTTGCAATTAATAAATCATTGTACAGAATTTTATCATTCTGTCTACTGCTTCATTTCTGTCACCAAGTCCATATTTTCTGATTACTGACCCTTCTTCCCTGTTCCCAACTTTTGCATTCCAGTCAGCCATTATTATTAATGCACCTTGAGTGCGTGTTCCATCTGCTCAGACAGCAAAAGTTGGCAGAAATTATTTCCTCCTCTTTGGTCCTGGTTGTTGGTACATTTATTTGAATGATGGTAGTATTAACTGGACTTCCTTGTATGCATATGGATATTATCTTGTCAGTGTCAATCCCCCATCTTTGGCTCATCTCCTTTCTCTGCTCCACCAGTACTCCCTTCCACTCCTGCCTACCCCATTCCACACCTCCCTTCCCACTATTCAACCCTTGATATGATGACTTAGATTTCAGTTCACTTCTGTGATGCCTAATGCCTCACACTGCTGTTAGTCTCTCATGCTGTGGCTGGGTCTTGCTTTAGTTTAGGGGTCTCTAAGTCCAAATTCCAGGTACTTGTTTAGGGAATGATTTCTCACTCAGAGTTTTGAGGAAAAGTCCTTTGTCCTTGAGCTTCTGCTCCAGGACTGACTTCTTGTGACTTAGATCAAGGACTGTATTCTTCAGTACAGACTGAAGCTTAACATCAAGAAGACAAAGATTCTCATCATTGGGCCAATTGGCAGCACCATGGAGAAGATATTGAAGTTATTAATAATTTCTACTTGTTTGGCTCCAGAATCAACATTCTTGGCACCAGCATTCAGGAAATCAAAAGACAAATTGCATTGAGAAAATCTCCTGTCAGGGACTGCTCCAGAGAACTGAGGAGCAATGACATCAATTCAGTAACTAAGGTCTACCTAATCCAGGCAGTAATTTTTGCAATTACATGCTACACAACAGAGATCTGGACAATGACTAAAGATAATAGAAGAAAAATTGAGACCTTTGAGTTGCGGTGTTGGAAAAATATATTGAACATGCTATGGATGACAAGGAGAACAAATAGGTCTGTCTTGGAAAGGATGAAACCAAGTTTCTCCTTGGAGACAAGGGTTTAGAAGCTCCATCTCACATACTTGGGGCATGTGACCAGGAGGAACCAATCCTTGGCAAAGGACATTATGCTTGGAAGGGTGGAGGGTTGGGGCAGAAGAGGAAGAACTTGGATGAGGGATTGACACAGTAACTGGAATAGTGGAATAATTAGGTGTGCTGGAGTCAGTGAGACTGGCTCAGGACAGGGCAGGGTTCAGAGCTGTTTTACAGAGTGTAACTATGAGTCACAGGTAATTCAACAGCACATAACAGTAAGAGAGGACTGAGTTCATATCTGTTATTCATAGAGAGTCACTATGGTTTGTAGTTGACTGCACCTAACAACAACAACAACAACCCACCTGTTAGAAAGTTCTGGTGGCCTAGTGGTAAGGCATTGATAGTGCAACGTTACCACTATGGCTTATTACTAGTCCACACCAATAAGGAGTAGGGCTGATAAATTCTGCCAGTAAGTTGAGGCGGATATTCCTTTAAAAAACCTGGCATTTATAAAGGAAATTGTTTCTATCTACTTACTGAATTTACTAAAAAAAATCTCATTGTTGTTGAGCAGGGGCCTCCATTTTTATTTCCAAGGCTGTAAATCACATGGGAAAAGATTGCCCATCTTTTTCTCAGAGCTAGAGGCACTAGTGGATTCGAGATGTGGCTTTGGGGTTAACAACAGAACTCCCAATGGACCAGGTCACCAGAGCTCCACTACCTTTATCCACAATTTCTTCATGTGACAGACCACGGTATGGTGTTTTTGTTGTTTTGGTTTTTGGTTTTGTTTTTTTTCTCATGAGGTCATGCTCCTAAATTTGTCTGGTAGGAATTAGAAATGAAATGTGTTAATACCCAAAGTGAGTTTTATGGATCAGAAAATGAGTCATAGAGATCAGATCGCAACATGTATCTCCCTCTGTTTATTTTCTACTTCTAAGTTCAAACTTGTATTTAGAAAAATACACGGTTTACCTCCTTCTCAGTCTTTCAGATAGACATAGGTTAGAAAGTACATGTAAGACTGAAGGAGCCATGTAGGAAGAAAAGTACATTTTGTAGCAGTGAGCTTCTTTATATTTAAATTTGTCTTTGTCAGGAAGTAATGGTGAAAAGCTAAGAATATGATGTCTCTTGATGAGGAGTGGAACTCTAATATAATTATTTTTTCTACATAATCTTACAAAGTCACTGTTTTAGATAGGTCTGGAGGAAAATGATCTTTAAACTTTTACATGTTCTTGGGGAAACAGACATTACAGGATAGGCACTTTTCCAATTTCCTAAGGAATCTTACCAGTGGTACAGCACTGATCTGTCAATTTGCTGTACTGAGTTAACTTCAGGTTAGTGAGACTGGACACTGTGCCACTGGTGTATCAAACACCATAATGATTACCCTTCATGGACAGTGTTTGGTGGAGCTCCCAGATTGATTTAGGTTTGGAAGCAGGAGTGGCATCCACTTCCTAAACCACATGCCTCTGGAAACTCTATGAACATAGAGAAATAAGCATAGTTACAGAACAAGGTTCAGGTCTTTTGTTCATAAGGTTGCGATGATTCATGCTCTACTCAACAGCACTTAACAACAACAAGGAATCTTAAGTAAGCAAACATCAGCCACGCCTTAACCTGTTTTTGGTGATTGTTGCCTGATTATTAATATCAGTGCATTCACTTTTATCTTGTTATGTGCTGTTGAGTGGACTATGACTCATAGTTACCCTACGATGCCCTAGCCTGTGCCATCCTCACTATCTCTGATACTGTTGAGCCCATTGTTACAGTCACCATATCAGTCCTGATGAGGGACTCTCACACTGACTCTCCAAGTGTAATTTTCTTCTTCAAGGAACAGTCCCTTTTAACAACATGCCCAAACCTTCACCATCCTTGCCTGCCTAGTTTCACTTGTTTGTTCTCTTGGTAGTCCATGGGAAAAACAGTACTCTCCTCCAACACCACAATTTAGACATCAATTCTTCTGTCATCCCTAGTCATTCTGCACTATTGTTTTAAAAGCCTGGAGAATTCCTATTGTTGATTTACAAATCTTATTTCACTAGTTTAAATAATAGTCAAACTCTTTCATAATATTCCTGGGAGGAAGTAATATGTCCATTTTTACACTTGCTACAATAAAGCCTCAAGACAGTTAACAGCCCAAGAATAAATACATCACTATGAGTGTCAGAGCTGAGCTTCCATTCAGATCCATTCAACTGTAAAGCTCTTTCTTTTCTATCCCACATTCATGACTTTTAGTGTTTTCTATTACATCATTTACTGTTTATAAGGCTTCTTGTTTAGGTTTATCCCTCTTTTTGACTTAAAAAGATTTCTGATTTCTATGTCTGGTTGCACAATCTGTAGTGTGTTGTGCTGTGAACCAAAAGACAAGTACCTCTTGCAGTTCAAATCCACCCATGGCCTAGGAGAGAAAAATCAGCAGTCTCCTCCCTTTAAGACTTAGGATTCCAAGCTTCTGGAGTTTGGAATGGGCTTGGAGTGCAGGGTGGCTATGAGTTGGAATTCATGGCAATGAATTTGAGTCTCAGTTTTGAGACATATCCAAGAACCCCTGCTTGAGAGGTCAGCTGACAACTGAAATGTCAAGGCTGAAACCCACCAGCAATTCCATAAGAAAAAAAGACCAGGCAGTCTACTCTACTAAATATTAAATTCTCAAAAACTCATTGTTGTCAAGTCAGAAACAATTTATAGCTGATCCTCATGTGTGTTTCTGGGGTAGTAAATCTCACAGGAAGAGAATGCTCATCTTACTCCCACAGAGCTGCTGGTGGATTTGAAGCACCAGAGAGGCACCACCTTTGTGATTAGGAGCGCAGTTCCTGTAGACTAGATCACCAAACCCTAAAATTAAAGGTAGTTCTAGGGAGCTCTGGTGGCCTAGTGGTAAGAAACTATACTGCAATCCTGAAGGCACTTGGTTCAAATCCACCAGCTCTGCAGGAGGATGGGCAATCTCCTCTCATGAGAATTAACAACAATAAGAACATGAGGTAGTCTTCCTCTTGCTACAAGTCAGAATAGGGAGCTCTTGTGGCTTAGTGGTAAGGTATTGTGCTGTCAACTCAAAAACATTTGGTTCCAATCCACCAGCCACCTTACAGAAGAATGATGGGCAATCCCCTTTCATGTGATTTACTGCCTAGTAAAATCTGCTGGAGAGTCATCTATGAGTTACTTGGTGATATCTAGCAACAATAACATGACTAAAAATAGATTCCGTGACAAATAAAAATAATATCTGAGATGTCCGCCAAAGATTCCCCCAACCCCAGAATATTTAAATACGCTGTTGTTGTTGTTGTTGTTATGTGCCATTGAGTCATTTGCGACTCGTAGTGACCCTATGTACAAGAGCCCTAAATGCCGTTTAACCCTGTGCCAACCTCGCTGTCTCAAACACACTAATTCCCACCACTCCACTTACAGAATCAATGCATCTCATCAAGGGTCTTCCTCCCCTGCACCACCCCTCCACTCTCCCAAACATGATGTCCCTCTCCAAGGACCAGTCCCTCCTTGCAACATGCCCAAAGTATGTCAGACGAAGCTTCAGAATCCTTGACTCCAGGGAACATTCTGGCTTCACCCTCTCCAGGACAACCCTGTTTGTTCTCCTAGCAGTCCATTGTATATTCAACATTCTTCTCCAGGACCACAGCTCAAAGGCATCAATTCTCTTTCTATCATCCCTATTCACTGTCCAACTCTCCAAAGCAGAGCACATAATTGCAAAGACTATAGCCTGGATAAGGCAAACCTTAGTCTCCAGCCTGACGTCGTTGCATTTCAATACTCCTGAGAGGTCCCTCACAGCTGACTTTCCCAATGAAATTCGTCTCCTGATTTCCTGGCTGCTGTTACCAACAGCGTTGACTGTGGAGCCAAGTAAACTAAAACTGTTAACTATCTCAATCAAGATCTTCACCATCCATACTGATGCTGCCAATTGCCCCCGTCATGAAAATCTGTTTTCTTGATATTGAGCTTCAAATCATATTGAAGACTGCAGTCCTTGACCTTCTGCAGCAAACGCTTCAGGTCCTCCTCAGTTTCAGCAAGCAGGGTTGTGTCAATCTGCATAACATAGGTTGTTGATGATTCTTCCACCAATCCTGATGCCACATTCCTCCTCATACAACCCAGCGTCTCAGATGATCTGTTCTGCATACAGATTAAAAAGGTATGGAGACAAAATACATCCCTGATGGACACCCTTCTTGATTTTGAAACATCCAGTGTCTACCTGTTCTGTTCTGATGACTGCCTCTTGGTCCAAGTATAGGTTTCGCATTAGCACAATTAAATGTTCTGGGATTCCCATTCTTCTCAGAGTCAGCTACAGCTTGTTGTGATCCACACAGTCAAAAGCCTTTGATAGACATTCTTCTGGTATTCTTTGTTTTCTGCCAAGATCCATCTAACATTAGCTATAATATCCCTAGTACGGTGACCTCTTCTAAATCCAGCCTGCACATCTGGCAGTTCTCTGTTGACATATTGTTCCAAACGTTTTTGGATAATTTTCAGCAGAATCTTGCTTGCATGTGATATCAATGATATTGTTCGATAATTTCCACACTCTGTTGGGTCACCTTTCTTTGGAATAGGAACAAGTATCGATCTCTTCCAGTCAGTGGGCCAGCTGGCTGTCCTCCAGATTTCCTGGCATGACTTAGTGAGCACATCCAGGGCAGTGTCTGTTTGTTGAAATAAATCAATTGGTATGCTGTCAACTCCTAGAGCCTTGTTTTTTGCCAATTCCTTCATAGCAACTTGAACTTCCTCCTTCATCACCATAGGTTCTTGCTCATATGTTATTTCATGAAATTCCTCTGTGTCAGCCAATTCCTACTGATACAGTGACTCTGTGTACTCCTTTCATCTTCTTTGTATACTTCCTGGATCATTCAACATTCTACCCAAACTATCTTTAAGTACTGCCACCCACGGCTTGAATTTGTTTAACTCTTTCAGCTTAAGAAACGCTGAGCAAGTCTGGCCCTTTTGATTTTCTGACTCCAGTTCTCTGCACATTTCATTATAGTATCTTGCTTGGTCGCCCGAGCTGCCTTTTGAAATTTTCTGTTCAGCTCTTTGATTTCTTGATTTCTTCCTTTAGCTTTGGCTTCTCAGCCCTCTGATGCAATACTCGGAGTCTGACATCCATCTTGGTATTTTCTTCTTCTTTTGCCTTTGTAATGATCTTTTGCATTCTTCACGGACAATTTTCTTGATATCCTCCCAGAGCTCATTTGGTCTATGCTCATTGGTGCTCAAGGCCTCAAACCTGTTCCTGAGATGGTTTTGAAATTCGAGTGGGACAGACTTAAGGTCAAATCTTGGTTCCCATGGACTTAATTTTCCTCAACTTCAGCTTGAATTTGCATATGAGTAGTTGGTGGTCTGTCCCAGTGTGTCCCACGATCAGCACCCGGCCTGGTTTTCACTGCTGATATTGAGCTTCTCGAGCAAATCTTTCCACAAATGTAATTGATCTGATTCCTATGCATACCATCAGGTGAAATCCATGTGTATAGCCTGAGTTTATGTTTCTTACAACAGGTATTTGCAATGAATAAATCATTGAATGTGCAGAACTCTATCATTCTATCTCCAGCCTAATTTCTCTCACCGAGACCATGTTTTCCAGCTACTGATCCTTCTTCCCTGTTCCCAACTTTTGCATTCCAGTCACCCACTATTACTAATGCCTCTTGATTGCATGTTTGATCAATTTCTGACTGCAAAAGTTGGTAAAAATCTTCTATTTCCTCTTCTTTGGCTCTGGTTGTTAGTGCATATATTTGAACAATAGTGGTATTCACTGGACTTCCTTGTATGTGTACGGATATTATCCTGTCACTCACCACATTGTATTTCAGGCTACATCTAGAAATGATTTTAAATACGCTATCAATAAAATAAAAGAAACTTTATAAATCTGATTATGTTAAGGATTTTGAGATAGGGAGATTATACTGAATTATCCAGTGTAATCATAGCGATCTTATAAATGAAAGAGGAGAGTAGGAAAGAGAAGAAAGCTTAAGAAAATATAATGTCCAAGCAGAAATTGGAGTAATGGAATTACTGGGTAGGAGTCATAAACTGACAGCCACTAGAAGCTGGGAAAGACAAGGAAACAATTCTCCCTTAATACCTCCAGAAGAAAGGAAGCCTTACCAACACATTCACTAGCTCTATGAGACCTCTTTTGGACAGATGACTTCCAGAACTGTGAGGTAATAAATTTGTGTCATTTTAAGTCACTGTTGCTGTTGTTAGGTGCCATCCAGACAAGTTCAACTCATAACGACCCTACTAACAAAAGATCTGAACTCTGCTCTATCCTGTGCCATCCTCAAACTTCCTGACACATAAGAGCCCACTGCAGCAGTCACCATGTCAATTCACCTGGTTGAGGGTCTTCCTCTCCTTTGCCAACCCTCCACCCTTCCCAGCATCATGTCCTTCTCCAAAGAACAGTACCTCCTAGCAATATGTCCAAAGTATGTGAGGTGAAGGCTCATCATTACAGCAATAATAGGACATTAATACACTTAATTCCTGACTCTCAGATTCCTCCACTATACAGAGGCCAAAATTCATGCAACAATGATTGGTAATGGTATCCCTTTACCAAAATTCTCTTTACCAACTAGTGAGAAATTCTGATTTTAGAATATCTGGATAGAAATTAATATTACTGATCCACAACCAGTTAGTGCATTGTTAGGTGCCAATAAGTCAACTACTCATAGCAAACCATGAAGAACAGATCTAAACTCTGCTCTATCCTCATATGCCCAAGCCCAATTTATCTTACTGAGGGTCTGTCTTCCTCTCTTTCTCTGAGCCTCTGATGTAATTTTCCAAACTCTGGCTTCTTGACAACATGCCCAAAATGTGTAAGATGAAGTTTAACTATCCTTGCTCCATCTTCAAGAGCCTCTTTCTCGATTTATTTTGTTTGTTTGGCTTTTTTTAGGTGAAGCCAATTTATTTGTGAAAGAGAAAGTAAAGACAATACATCCCAGAGGAGGATGGGATTCCTCTTCAAAAGGAAGGGAGTGAAGAGGAGAGAATCCTTTCTTGTTTTCATTTTAGCATTAATAATTGCAGTGCACTATCGAGCTGTAACCGACTCATTGCTGACCTTCCATCAGGTTTTCAGGGGCAGTAAATCACATAGGAAGAGAGTGCCCATCTTTCTTCTATGGAGCAGCTGGGGGATTCTCACCACATGTCATTGCCTTGGCAGCCCAACAAGCTTACCACTAAACTGCCAGAGCTCTGTAAGAGTAGTAGAGTAGTGTGGCAGAACAGGTACATAAGTTGCAAAGGTGCAACAGAATATGGGCAGACAAAAATATCTACAGGTGGGAAATTTTCTAGAGCTTGGAAGGTTTGAATTCTGTCTGCCTTGGAAGGATAAAACAGAGAATTAGAGAGCCGGGGGTCAGAGCTGTGGTATGATTTGCATGTTTGGAATCCCCAGCTTGGAGGCAAGGATTTCTGACATCTAATTTAGGACGTCTTGAAGCTCGAGGGAGTCAGCACCAAGGGTTATTGCCCAAGTGGTTTTTTCTGCTATAGATCTGTGAGACTAAAAAGAGCCCAGAAGGGAGAAGAGTTATTAATACTCACATTTGGAAAATGTTTTTATTTTATAGGCCCATTCTTCATAACTCCTAGTAACTTCCAGAGAATTAAAGAGAATGGTTTCATAAAATTTAATGTGTCCTCTAAATGTAAAATATTATCTAATCTACTTGCCTGAAACTGTATCCTTTCTCAGTGCTAATTCAATCCCCATGCCAAAAAAAATCATTTGAGAAGCTACACTATTTGAAGAAGAAATGTGGCATCAATATTGGAAGAAGACTCAGCAACACCTTTCTTATGTAGATAACAAAACCTTGCTTGCAAACAGTAAATATCTGAAGCACTTACTGAAGATCAAAAACAATGGCCTTCAGTGTGAATTTTACCTCAATATCAAGGAAACAAAAATCCTCATAATTTGACCAAGAGGCAACATTATAGTATATAGAGAAAAGTTTGAAGTTGCCAAGGATTTTCTTTAACTTGGATTCACAATCAACAACAAATAAATCAGCAGCAGTCAAGAAATCAAAAACCATACTGTATTGGGAAAATCTATTAAGGATCTCTTTAAAACGCTAAAGAGCAAGGATGTCAGTTTATAGATTAAAGTGTGCCTGATACAAGCCATGGCGTTTTTCATTTCTTCCTGTGTATGGAAGTTGGACAATGACTAAGGAAGATCAAAGAAGAATCAATGCCTTTGAATTATTGTCTTGACAAAGAGTACTGGATATACTATGGACTGCCAAAAGAACAAACAAACAAAAAAAATCTATGTTGGAAGAAGTACAGCCAGCATGCTCGTTAGAAGCAAAGACTGTGAGACGTTTTCTCCATAATAATGCTGTTTGGTGCAACCACTGTGGAGGGCGGTGTGGCGCTTTCTCAAAAAGTTGCAAATAGAGATACCATTTGACCCAGCAATTCCACTACTGGGAATATACCCTGAAGAGACCATAGCTGACATCCAAGCAGATCTATGCACACCCATGTTTATTGCTGCATTGTTCACAATAGCAAGGAGCTGGAAACAATCTAAGTGTCCATCAACAAACAAGTGGATAGAGAAGCTGTTGTATATTCATACAATGGAATACTATGCTGCACTGAAAAACAAGGAACTCATGAAATATTATTTTAAATGGGTGACCCTGGAGGACATTATACGGAGTTAAATATCTCAGTCACAAAAGAACAAATACTGCATGGTGCCACTGTTGTAAAACAGGACTGACATTGGGGCTGGAGAGAGACTGAGAAAGATGGGTTTAATAATGTATACTGCATTGAAACAGATGAGGGAGAAAACTGTTTAAAGGGATATGTGGTTAAGTATTTTTGTCATGACGGGAGTCCATAGCAAAGGCTGCATAGTGGAGTGGACCTGGGGGGAGGGATTGTAAAACAATGAAAGAATTTTTCTTTTACTTTTCCAAGAGGGGAGTGTACTGGGGGGAGGGTTGGGAGGGGAGAATAGTGCAACAATGAATGAATGGAAATCCAAAGTCTCTGTAACTTTTCACTGAAATTAATAATAAAAAAGAATTTAAAAATAACGTTGTTAGGAGGTGCCATCCTTAACTGAACAACACCAAACAACAATAAACCTTGATAATCTTCCAAATAAGAAAATGAATGGCAAGGTATGGATATAAAAACTAAGTCTGTTTTTCACAGGCAATATGTAACATGCTCTTGTTTAAAATATATTAAATTTTGTATAAAAGAATGTATCACACAATCTTGGGCATAACCTCTCCTATTGATTTTCCACTCTTAAATTTGTTTAGTCTTTTTTACTGTCAAGATTGCACATGCCTTTGAAGCAATTGAAAGACTATGGCCTGGATCTATAATAACACCTTAGAAAGATCTTTTATTGTATTTTCATGCTCATAGCTGGGACTTTACAGGAAAACTGAGTGTATAATATATCAGTAGTCTCTAATTCATTTTCTTTGTAGTAAAAAATGCAAATGGTTATTGTCAAACCATGTAACCACTCTTTAAAATACATACTGCAGTTAAGTCTTCTTCTAGTTTTTGCCCTTTAAAGTTGTTGTTGTTGTTGTTAGGTGCCGTCAAGTTGACTATCACTCACAGCAACCCTATGAACAACAGGTATGAACCTTGCCCTATCCTGTGCCATTTGCATAATCTCTGATATGCTCTAGCCCTGCAGTCAATGTGTCAGTCTATCGTGTGTGTGTGTGTGTGTGTGTGTGTGTGAGAGAGAGAGAGAGAAAGAGAGAGAGAGAATCTATCTTATTGAGGGATATTCTGTCTCTGACCACCACTCTTTGCAGCATGATGTCTTTTTCCAAGGACTAGTCAGTCCCTCCAGACTACATGCCCAAAGTACGTGAAATGAAATTTCACCATCCTTACCTTTAAGATGCACCCTAGCTGCACTTCTTCCAGGATAGATTGTTTATTCTTTTAGCTGTCCATGGGATATTCAATACTCTTCTCCAACACCACAATTCAAAAACATTGATTATCCTTCTATCATCTTTATTCACTAACCAACTTTCAGATGCATAGCAAGTAATTGAAAAGATCATGCCTTGGGTCAGGTACACCTTAGTCTCTAGGTTTATCCTAGAGAGGGTAAAACCAGGCTGCTCCTTGGAGGCAAGGATTCTGAAGCTTCATGTGACAAACTTTGGACATGTTGCAATGAGGGACCAGTCTTCGGAAAGAGTCATCTTGCTTGGGAAGATGGAGGGACACTGTAAGAAAGGAAGAACGTTGATGGGATGGATTGATTCAGTCCCTGGAGTAATGGTTTAGATGTGTCAAAGACAAGGTTGGCACAGGATAGAACAGGGTTTAGGACTGTTATGCATAGCATCACTATGAGTAGCAAGTAACTCGATGGTACATAACAACAACAACAATCTTCATGTTGCCTAGTGGTCCAGTGGTGAGGATTTTTGTTTTCTTTCTTTCTTTTTTTTTAACAGTGTGTACTTTATTTTTTTTAATTTGAAGTTTATTATTAATTTCAGTAAAAATTTACAGATTTTAGACTTCCATTCATTCACTGTTGCACTTTTCTTCCCTCCCAACCCTCCCCCAGTACACTACCCTCTTGGAAAAGTAAAAAATTATTTCATTGTTTTACAAACCCTCCCTCAGGACCACTCCACCATCTAGCCTTTGCTCTAGACTCTTGTCATGACAAAAATACCTAGTCACATATCCCTTTAAACAGTTTTCTCCCTCATCTGTTTCAATGCAGTATACATTATTGAACGCATCTTTCTCAGTCTCTCCCCAACCCCAAGGTCAGTCCTGTTTTACAAAAGTGGCACCATGCAGTATTTGTCCTTTTGTGACTGAGATACTTCACTCAGCATAATGTCCTCCAGGGTCATCCATTTTGAATAATATTGCATGAGTTCCTTGTTTTCCAGTGCAGCATAGTATTCCATTGTGTGAATATCCCACAGCTTCTCTATCAATTTGTTTATTGATCGGCACTTAGGTTGTTTCCAGCTCCTTGCTTTTGTGAACAAGCCGCAATAAACATGGGTGTGCGAGGATTTTTGTTTTCTTGATGTTGAGATATAATCCATAGTGAAACCTGAAGTGCCTGATCTGCAGAAAATATTTAAAGTTGTGTTCACTTTCAGTTAGCAAGGTTGAATAATCTACATAACACAGATTGTTGAGTGGTCTCCCAATTCTAACACTACATCCTTTTTCATATACTCTAGCTTCATGAATTATGTGCTCAACATACAGACTTAACAGGTATTGAGAAAGGCTACCACCCTATCACACACCTTTCCTGATTTTAAACTATGCAGTGTTACATTTGTTCAGACAACTAACTGCTTCTTGGTCTATATATAGGTTTCACACGAACACAATTAAGTATTCTGGGATTCTTGTTCTTCTCCAGTATTATCCATAGTTTGTTATGATTTACATAGTCAAATATCTTTGTATAGTCAATGAAACACAAATAAACATCTTTCTGATGTTCTCTGCTTTCAGTCAAGATCCACATGATTTCAGCAGTGATATTCTTTGTGCTATAGCATCTTTTTGAAGCAATACTTCTCTTTGAACCCTACTTACCAAAAAAACAAACAAGAGCATTCCTATAAATTGAAACTGCAACTCATACAGACCTTATAAGACTGCTCTGTCTTGTTTCTGAGACTGTAAATCTTTATAGAAGCTGATTGAAAAATCTTTCTCCCCTCACAGAGATAGCTCAGGTAACAGCCATGTTCTCAACCCATGCACTACGAGGTGTGGTGTTAAGGGTTTATTGTTCAAAATGGCTTCCCAAGTCACTGACTTTTGACTTTGTCATGTGGATGGGCAGAAATTAAAAATAGGTCTGTCTTAGAGAGGATGAAACCAAGTCTCTCCTTGGAGGCTAGGATTATGAAGCTCTGTCTCACTTTCTTTGGGCACATTGCCTGGAGAGACCAGTCCTTGGAGAAGGAAATCTTGCTCGGAAGGGTAGATGGACAGCACAGGAGAGGAAGACCCTGGATGAGATGGATTGATACAGTGACTGGGGCAATGGGGTTAGGGTGTGTCAGAATTAGTGAGACAGGCTCAGAACAGGGAAGGGTTCAGAGCTGCTGTACATAGGGTCACTGTGCGTCACAGGCAACTCAACGGCACATAACAACAATAACACTATGACAGGTTTGGAAGCAAGAGTAGCATCCACTTCCTAAACAACATACCTCCAGAAACTCTAAAGTTCTCCGGAACTTTGACAGTTGTAGAGGGGCTTCATGCCTTTTGTTCACAGGGTCGCTATGAGTTGTGCTCAACTTGAAGAAGGCAACAACCTATTCACAAGGGGATTGGTTAGTCTTTCCATTAAAGTCAGACCAAGGCCTATGAGAAAAGCAGCCATAGCAGTCAGCAGCAAAGAACCAGAGATGTGACATGAGACAGAGCTGACCTTGAAACTGCTACTCCATGGAACCAGAGCCCAAAGCCTTTTGCCCAAGTTTTTAGAGGGCTGTGGTGGGCAGAAAGTCATAATTAGCAAGATTAAGAGCCTAAAGCACAAGGCCGAAGGCTGAGGAAGTTTGGAAGCTGTCTTGAGTGAGCGACTGTATTTTGCAACTATCCTAAATGAAAGCCTTTTAACTTCTTTTTTTCTTTTATGGTGAGAAAAATTTATTATATTTAGAATTAGCCCGCTGGACTCAGTTTAGATGATCCCAATTTTGTTGGCAACATCCAAAGCATCATAATCAGGAGCAAGTCGAACATAGGCCTTCTTCTCTCCATCAGGCCTAATCAAAGTGTTGACCTTAGCCACATCAATGTCATAGAGCTTCTTTACAGCTTGTTTAATTTGGTGCTTATTGGCCTTGACATCCACAATGAACACAAGTGTGTTGTTATCTTCTATCTTCTTCATAGCTGACTCAGTGGTCAGGGGAAATTTGATGACGGCATAGCGGTCAAGCTTGTTTCTCCTGGGAGCGCTCTTCCAGGGGTATTTTTTTTTTTTTTTTGGCTGTGGACGCCCTTCAGGACTGCCTTCTTGGCCTTCAATGCCTTTTTGCTTTGGCTTCAGTTTTGGGAGGGGCAGGGGCTTCCTTCTTCGCTTTCGGCGCCATCTTCGTAGAAAGGGGCCTTTTAACTTCTTAATACGGCTCTATGTGGCTGTGAGCTATTGAAACAGATTTTGGACCCATTAAAGCAGTAAGATTGGTGTTGGGATGAGTAGAAAGAGGTGCAAGAGAGTGACTGACATGTCTAACTTCATGGGAATTGTTTTTGTAGTGATGTTGATGGGGACAGATCCCCTTTGCAGAGCTAGTAAAGGTCAGATCTATCCATTCCCACATGACCGTTGCTCTTTTTACAGCAAGGCTTCTATTCCAATAAAATTACATAGTTGTTACAGAGTTTGCTGGTAATACTAAAGCAGTGCCTCTTTGGCTGTTGGAATCCACCAGCAGCTCCTCAAGAGATAGACCCTACCCTGGAGGGTCAGCTGTGTCTCAGTTCCCACTGGACCTCAAGGTGAAAAAGAATAACAGCTGTTCCGATTTACCTACAAATTTAATCTTATTCACTTGACCAGTTAATCTAAGGGACACATTTAGATCTCATTCATAAACCAACGACTGCCCATATTACTGTATTACCTGTTTTGGAAGATCTTCCCACCTCGGCTTTTCATTCTGGTGTTTGAGTCATTTTATCAACTGAGAACTTCCACCAGTGTTTCTTCTCATTTAATTGGACCAAGAAAAGCGATGCTCTAGGGCGAGTTTTCAGTTTCCAAAAAGACTCAGGACTCTGCCCCTTTCAATGGAAAACAAACGAATGAAAGAAAACCACCTTGGTCTGCCTTTCCCCTCTGACGCGCACAATCCGAGAGTAACGCTTTCTGGGAGGTAGTCTGGAAACCCAGTGCCTAGTACGTTCCCTGGCCGGGTGACGGATGGGGCCCCGGGGCTGCAAGCAGCGCGGCCAGGTCCCAGAGCCGCTGCTCCCGCGGCACGGCCACCCGGGAGCGCCGGGGTCACTCCGAGGACGCCTGCCGCCAGCGCTGCGAAGCGCACGGGCCGCCTGGGAGCAGGGCGGGGCCGCGAGGCGGGGCTTGCCCACGTGACCACCCTGCCCGCCGCCTTCAGCCGGCGGAGCCCCGGCCGACGCCTCTCTTGGGCTGCAGCTCCGCACGCCCCTCCTCCTCCGCCTCCTCGGGGTGTCACTGAGCCGAAGCCTGAGCAGCCGCTGCAGCCAGAGCCGCGGACACTATGGTAAGCCGTGCGCGCTGGCGGGGGAGCCGGGGCTCGGTAAGGGAAGCGCCCGGGGTGTCCCCGCAGGGCTCAGGGAGCGAGGCCGCCATTTTAGCCTGAATTTGGCCTGCGAGGTGGGCGCTCCTACGCCGCGGCTCCACTGTTGTCCAGCCGGCTGGCCGGCCTTTCCCGCCGTCCTGCCCGGCCTCGCAGTTCTTCGGCCTCCTGAGGGCTGGAGCACCCCGATGGGGTGGGGTCGGAGGTCCGGGGCCGAGTGGACAAAGTCCGGGGGCGCTGGAAGGGCCGGGGGGCGCTGTGCGGTGTTCGCCGCCTTTGCCCTTCATCTCCTGATTTATTTAATACGCGCGCTGCCAGATTGATACATGCTCCGAAGCCCTGGCTAAAAGGCTTTTGGTCATGTTCGTGATGGTTGTAATGACGCCCTTATTGAGAGATTAAGGAGGTGGGAAAACTCTTGGAAATGCCTTCTGGCGGGGGAGGGGGTGGCCGTTTTTTCCACGCGATCAGTTGGGTCTGAGATGTCTAGATTTGAGCTGGGAAGCAATTACGTTGTTACCGTGGGCGGTTAGGAGTTTACATTTGATTCCCTTTCCTTATGAGGTAAAGGCACAGGCTAGAATGACTTTAAAGAAAAAAAATCTTAGACGCATTAACTGAAATCCAGAAGGGTTTTGTGGGTTTTTTTGTTTTTTTTTAAGGCCTGCAGAGTTGACACAATACAGAAGGTATTTTTGCTGCTGCTCGTGGACCTCTGACATCACCCAGTGAAATAGGAAACATTTCAGCGATGGGACAGCTTGTATTTGTCCTTTCATTCCACTTTTCCATTTCCTTCAAACTCCAACCCTCTTTAAAAAGAATGAATGGGGCAGGATGACTTAGAATCCTTAGGTTAGAGGCTTCATCCTTAAAATGTGGTAAATCTGACTGTACGACTTGGATGGTACAGTGGAATTTTTCTATCCCCAGAGTAAAGTGAACGTCTAAGCAAATAGTAATTTTGGTTAAGGCCAAAATACTTGTTCTGAATTGCTGCTCTTGGTTTATTTTCAGGCTTCTGGAGTTACAGTGAATGATGAAGTCATCAAAGTTTTTAATGACATGAAAGTAAGGAAATCTTCTACACAAGAGGAGATCAAAAAAAGAAAGAAAGCAGTGCTCTTCTGCTTAAGCGATGACAAAAGACAAATAATAGTAGAGGAAGCAAAGCAGATCTTGGTGGGTGACATTGGTGACACTGTAGAGGACCCCTACACATCTTTTGTGAAGTTGCTACCTCTGAATGATTGCCGATATGCTTTGTACGATGCCACATACGAAACAAAAGAGTCTAAGAAAGAAGACCTAGTATTTATATTCTGGTGTGTAAATACAAAAGAAAAAAGTATTTTTTAAAATGCAAGGATTATTAACATAGTCAGTTTGCCTTTATTTTTCTTGAAATTGGGATTCAACAATTTTTTTCCCCCTGTGCAGGGCTCCTGAAAGTGCACCTTTAAAAAGCAAGATGATTTATGCTAGCTCTAAAGATGCCATAAAGAAAAAATTTACAGGTACAAACATTGATCATTTTGTACAGTGACATTATTCTCTTATTTAAAATAAGGTAATGGCATAATCTCTCTCTTTTTTTCCCCCCTCCCCCCCTGTTAGGTATTAAACATGAGTGGCAAGTAAATGGCTTGGATGATATTAAGGACCGTTCAACACTTGGAGAGAAGTTGGGAGGCAATGTAGTAGTTTCACTTGAAGGAAAACCCTTATAAAATGACAGTCAAGTGCCATCTGGATGTTAAGGAGCTTCCATGTCTCCTGTTCTGTCAGTTGGAATAGTAGTAGGCTGTTTGGTTATTTTTTTTTTGTTTTGGGGGGTTTTTTCCTCCTCCATTGGGCCCTTTGAACACAAGAATGAAGGCGAAACATTCATTTAAGTAGCCTATCAATGATTGCCATTAGACTATTAACATTGTTACTTTTACATAGAGTCCAAGGAATGCCTTTCTGTTCTACTTTAGCCAAAACAACTGGTTTTTTGCCTCCCCTGCAGCAAGCACTGCAGTGAATGTGATTATCAGTGTGAATAGCTTAGAGTACTACAAAGGGTAAGCTAATTGAATGCCTTGAAAGTATTATCCACTGGTTAAATGGTAAACTTTATGCAGTATTATATACAGTATTATTTATAGTTGCACTTGGTTGCAGTTCTATGAGGCTCAAAGCATTCATACACCTCACTTGCCTTGGCAAGCCTACTTTTGTGACATGGCAGCACAGATATAATACTATGCATTGAGAAAGCACTTGTTTTGTGTTTAGTTTGACTACTCACCCACCCTAAAAGGGTTCCAACTCAAAGACGCATAACACTACCCTAAAACAAATGCCAGTTAAGTTGCATAAACTGTTATCAGCTTATCCTAGTACCTCAGTCTTCATTCTTGTTGTATGCATACCTTTGCAAAAGGAAAAGCTGTTAATAATGCCTATTTGTTTCCCATTTTGTGTACACTACTGAATAAGTGTAGTTTTATGTTTACTATGTGAGTCTTGGAAGACTAAAGATATTTTGAATATCAGTCATGATGGCAGTTTCTGTATAAAAGAGCCTTAAGTGGAACATTGTTTTTGAGATTAGACTCTTCACCCTCACAAAAATGGCCACGTTGCAATAAAAATTGTGGCATATTCAGAATGTTGCCTTGTTTTCCTTGAAAATTTAAAATTATGGTATGTGAAACAACTTTTAGGGTAAACGGCTATTAATCTCTGCACTGGTCATTTGAAAATTTTTTGTGTTATGCTATTTTATTAATTTATTTGGTTTAAAAATAGTTTTATCTTAAAGCCATTATTACAGAACAGTACTTTTATAAACTGTATTTATTTCCTTATGTTTTAATATGGAGATCAGGTGTTTGTTTTTTTTTTTTTTTACACAAATGCTTTTCAATAGCTGGCTTGTTTTCTGATAAAATTTAAGTAATTACTTTTTTATTCATGCTTATGTTTCTAAATAGTTGTGTATTACAAACAGGAAGCTCTTAATGCTTATTTGTTCATAACGAAAATAATTTAGAAAATATCCTTTGAAAGTTTAACAATGTTTTCAGGCTTAGAAATTTTTAGTTACTACCCCTTAGTATATTTTGAATATTGAATTAAGAAAAAAGGAATGATAGAGCAATCTTAAACATTAAGAGTGGGTTTTGGCTATGGTCCAGACTGCTCTCCATATAGTGAATTTGATCTGCTCAGTGTGAGCAGTTTGCTGTTAGCCAGAGCTATTTATGGCAAACACATGCTTTTGTATCTTGTCATAGTTATCCACAAATGGCAAAACTGGATTTGATTCTACTGGTATGCAAAACAGGCATGCTAGTAAGCAGTCAGTTACAGCTCAGAATTTAAGTCCAGAGCTCTGAAGAATGTTTTATCAGAAGACAGGAAATATATAACCTTTTAAGAAAAAAAGAGCAAAAACCTTTTTGTTTATTGTGTGGAAGTAAATTTGAGTAAAATTATATTTTTTTTCCTATATTTTTTAGTTATTTTTCGGATGAAGGGTAGGAGTTCTATAGCTAAGCTTTCTTTTGAAATTATATGAATGGCTTGGGATCTTTTGCGCTGAGTGATTTTATTTCAGGCTTTCAGCTGTCCCTGTGAGTTGTCCTGGATGTTTCGATGGCTTTTTGGTAAGGCCAGACTCTAGTAAGCAAAGCATGAATACTGACATATACTAAACTATATGTGTGACTGATAACTTGCACCGTGAAATTATTTGTTGAGGGATTGCCTCACTTTTCTAAAAACTAAGGAGCTGTAAAATAACTAGATGTAGTGTCTTTGGTTTTTTTAACTGATTTCACAATTTACGTATTTGCCTTTTTAATTACATAATAATTTCTGAAATGAAATATGGCTTTATACTGTAATACTTTGACTTGTTAGATTGACAGAACATTTCATTGATAGTTAAATTAATCTTTTAAGTAATTCTTTGTGCATAAAGTCAAAAATAACGGTAAAGATGGTTTACTTGTTATTTAAGCTTAATTTGGCATTTGAAATTATTTTTATTTTACAGTCATTTATAATAAAGTATTATTCAAGTTAGCTTTAAAAGGTATACGGTGCTAATTAATTAAAAAATTGAGGACAATATTTTACTGCTAGCTTGCAAACTTACAAGTGTTTAAAAAATAAAATATGTCAAAATATAAAGCTGTTGAGATGTGTTTACTTAAGTTTTGAAACTAACCATTTTTAAACTAATATTGCAGCTTAAAGAGACCATTTTATTTAGTTTCTTGGGATATTGACAGGGTTTTTTTAAGAGATTAGTTATCTTTGAATGTTGTAACAACTAATTTTAGCATTTTCAAACAAATGGGAAAACTTTTGGCATTTGTCCCAAACTGACTATATCAGCTGTTGTTTTCCATCATTATCTAAGATAACAGTGTGGCAACATTGTGGTTTTTAATGTGCTTTTTCACAAAAAAGTTTGGAAGAAAACTTAGGTTTGAGTTTCTCAGATATAGAACCTTTATTGCAACTGATTTGTGGACTCTAGCACATGATGAGCTTTGGGGGAATAAGTGTCTTTTTTAAAAAATAATAGTAATGGAGAAGAATTTGAGAACACTTTTCATTAATTTTTCCACTCTGATGAAAAAGGACCTTGTTCTGCTGCTATTCATGTTGTTCTTGCAGATATAATAACTTGAGATCCAAAACAATATGAGTAGCCATTTTTCAATATATATTTAAGCTACTAAAGATACTCTGGTAGCCTCCAGTGAATATTGTTTTTAAGACAGCATGAGTTCCGTAGATATTTCATGTCTTATCTCAGTCCATGAAGTCAGGCTTCTCCTTTGCTCTGAAGCGTCCAAACGTAGACATTCATAAATATTCAGGAGTCATTCCTCAATGTCAGTTTCTTGTTGTAAACAATTTGGCAAGGTAATTTTGAGCCCCAATTTCTTAATTCATGATAGAGGAATGATGATAACTTACTTACCATTCCTGGTTGCTGAGAATCAAACATGAAGTGCTTTTTTAAAACAGACTATGGATATGTAAACAAGAATTTATTAAAGTCATTCATTCTGAATAGTGTAGTGAAGAACAATATTAAAAATAAATTTATTATAAGTTATTGAACCTTTTTGTTTTTCTAACTATTCTACATAATCTTATAACTTGTTTGAAAAACTAATTAATACATAGAATCTGTTTTCAGAATGAAGTATAAAATATATAAGTAATATAGTTCCTAACTGTTTAATCTTACTAGAGTAATTTTCAGTTACTGGGTTTTTTTCTCAAGTGATTTTGAGGTGAAAGAAAAAAAGAACAAATAAGAAAAATAATACTGCTTTAATATATTTAAGATTACTTCTTTTTTATTACAAAAATAAGTATAACTTGCCAGTTAAAACCTTTCCATGTGTATAATTTATATCAGTTATGTTAATCATCTTGTACAGTCCTTACCAATTGTCATTGCCAAATTTTCTGTTGCTATAATCAGTAACTAGGACCTCTGGTGGCCTAGTGGTAAGAAACTGTACTGCAATCCCAAAGGCACATGCTTCAAATCCACCACCTGCTCAGTGGGAAAAGGATAGGCATTCTCCTTCTGTATGATTATCTGCCTCTGAAAACCTGTTGAGAGTCAGCTATTGGTCCTCAACGGCATGCAACAACAACACTCAAAAACTCACTACTTCCTAATTAATGACTCCCCCAACCCCCTCCTTCCTGCTATGGTAGCCATATTATAAACTTTGGTATCTGCATATTTGGTCACTAGATAGTAGAATGAGAATGTTCTGGTGGGTTAATGGTAAAGAGTTGTGCTGCCAATTCAGAGGCATGGCCTGCAGTTTGCATCCACCAGCAGCTCTGCAGGAGAAAGATGGGCAATCTCCTGAGCAATTATTCTCTCTGAAAACTTGATGGAGCCTCAGCTATGCATCAGTTTTTTTTTTATTAAATTTTATTAGTTTTAATGAACATTTACAGAGATTTTGGGTTTTCATTCATTCATTGTTGCACCATTCTCTCTACCCTCCTCCCCAGTTTGTTCTTCTTCCCCCGCCATCCGAATGTCTGTTTTAATTGTCCAATTGCCACAGTGCTTGTCAAAGTCAGTTCTGATTAATCTCCTTTGTCAGTGTGTCCTTTGCCATTCCCTATCACTCCTCCCTGAGAGAGACTTCACCCTGAGTCATAAGGAAAAGGGGATGGCATATTCTCTTAGCTACTTCCTGCTGAAAAGGGACGCTGTGGGTTTCAGGGTGAAGATCTTCTCTCACTACTCTAAAGGGCCCCTTTGGCAGTAGGAAACACTAGACTATTATGGAGATTGATTTTGGAATTTAGATGCACTGTTATTAATTGTGCTTAGCCATACATGTTCATATCCTTAAAGATGTATCATGGGGGTGTTGCAACCTAGAAGACACAAATTTAACAAGTTATAAGTACATGAGTCAAAAATTATGGAAAAGTGAAAGAAAAGATTCTTTAATTGTTTTACAAACCCTCCTCCAGGTTCCCTTCCACCATGTAGCCATCGCTCTAGACTCCTGTGATGACAGAAATACCTAGTCACATATCTCTTTTAAACAGTTTTCTCCCTCCTCTGTTTCAGTGCAGTATACATTATTGAACCCATCTTACTCAGTCTCTCCCCAACCCCGAGGTTAGTCCCATTCTACAACAGTGGCATCATGTAATATTTGTCCTTTTGTGACTGGGATATTTCACTCAGCATAATGTTCTCCAGAGTCACCCATTTTGAATAATACAGCTATGTATCAGTTTTTTAAAAAACATTTAACATCTGCTATTTTGAGCAGGATTTACTGCTAAGTATTTTTTTTAAAGGAGCAGCTATCAGGTATTTGTTGGGAAAACAGTCTTGGGAATTTTGCTTTTTAGGAAAATAGGCTCATGAAATTCTAAAGTATTTTCAGATGTCACAGATTTTCTTCAGTGTTTCAGTATTATAAATTTATGATATTATGAAATGTTTTCTGAAATCTCAAAGATTATAGACTGTTCAGGGTTTTTTCCCCCAGAAAACTGGCACTTCTTAATCTTTTTCCCTCAAACATACTTAAACTATGGAATAGGTAGTTCTTCCCCCATTCCTCTGTTCACCTGTCTATATAATAAATACTACTGTGAATTATAATGGTTAAGTAATAAGATTTTGGTGTTAAATTGCCTGGATTGTTCAAATGTCAGCCTTTACCATTTACTAGTTGAATGAGTTTCTACAAACTGCTTAGCCTTAGTACTAAATACTAAGTAGCAGTATACTTAGTGCCATCTAGAAAATGGGGATAATTGTATTTCATCCCACAGGATTGTGAGGATAAATGAAATCCCATGCAATAGCTCCTGGAAGATAGGGGCCACTCAGTAGAATGACCTTAAGATTTGTAGTCCAAATCAGGATGCTTTGAGAGTGAAATAAAGAGCTATTAATAATAATTCCAGTATAACAGGCTTAGTTTTGGACAATCTCATGCAAACCAGAAAGTGCTTTACCCTATAAAGATATAGGCTACTATCCCATTAAAACATAATTCTTAAAGCAGATGAACTATTCATGGCTAATGGTTTTCAGTATTACATTTATTATACTGTGGTAGCATGTTGATCTTAACATCTTTTAGTGTATATGATTATGTAATTAACCACAGAAGGAACAACTTTTGGGTTTTATACTTAAAAAAATACTTTTACCCTTGACTTTTATACTTGCAGGTTGTCACATGTTCTATATTATTTTTGTGCTTTGTTTGTTAGAAATTGTATATTTAAAAATCAAAACGTGAGATAGCTGAGCAGCAGGTAAAGGAAGCATTACCTTTTACTCAGTGAGACTGTAAAAGATCATATCTTTAGCAAGCTCTGGTGACCTAGTGGCAAGAAGCTGCACTGAAATCCCAAAGGTGCATGGTTTGAATCCATCAGATGCTCTGTTGGAGAAGGAGGGAAAATCTCCTCCTGTACCAGTCAGATCCGATTTGACAGTACACACACACAAAATAATAAAAAGTTAAAAATAAATTAAAAAAAAAAGATCATATCTGCCTATGATTGTACCTGTATCTTTAAAGACACACTTGGATATTGGTTGCCATTATTAAAGGAAAAAGGTTTCAGCTCTTTTAGGTAATTTAAGTAAGTACATAATAGAATATAAGAACGTAGTGTATAACCAAAATAATCTTAAGCAATTATGCCAGTTAAGAGAAAATGCCAGTTGCTTTTTTAGTTTATTGAATGTTTTTACATGTACTCCATATTGTGCTCACTAGACAGTAGGTTTGATTACTCTTCACTTATCTGCTCTTAGCAAACTTGATTATGCATACATGACATTTTAGTAGTTTACGTAACAAAAAATTCAGACAGGGTTTTTTTCTGATGAATAATCAGTTTCTATAAAAATACAGCACTATGGTGGTCATGCTATAGTTTTTTGGTAGCATATTTTTCTCTAAATTTTCCCTTTTTATATATCAGTGGAATTTAAAATATTACTAGTGGAATTTCAAATACTTACTGAATGAATTACAAAATTCCTGGGCATGTAACCTAAAACTTTCTAATATTTATTCTTGTGAGCTGGTGGAACCTTTTTTTATTAACTGCAAGTTTAACCACCAATTTAAATAGAGTGGTATCTAATGGCAGATTTCCTAAGAAAGCAAACATCTTAGTGGTTTTAGAGAAATCATAAAATTTTCTGTGTAACTGAAAACAAAGGTCATTAAAAACAGAATTTTAGGGAGCTCTGGTAGCCTAGTGGCAAGAAAGCTTCACTGCAATCCCAGAGGAGCATGGTTCAAATCCACCAAATGCTGTGCTGGAGAAGAAGGGGCAATCTCTTCCTGTACCAGTCAGTTCCAATTTGACGGTACATACACAAAAAATAATAATAAAAATTTTAAAAAAACAAACAGTTTTATGTTGTTGAGTATTGAGTTGGAACCCACCCATAGCTGACTCTCCAGCGGGTTTTTAGAGACTTAATCACACGGGAGGAGATTGCTCATCTTCTCAAAGAGCAGCTGGTGGATTCAAACCACATGCCTTCAGGATTGTAGTACAGATTCTTACCACTAGGCCACCAGAGCTTTAGAGTTTTATGTATTGTTGAAAATAATGCTTACAGAAACCTGAGTAAAATAGGATAAAGGAAAATGAGATTCATCACTGCTTTTGTGTTATTAAGGGAAGTATAAAAGTTTTACTTTCTAGATTTCTCATTTAAAAGTTAGAATTAACAAAACTGGTGTTAACCATTTTCCCAGTTTGAAATATTTTGTTTAGGTTTAAGTGACTGTGGAAAGTAAAGGGCATTTAAAGTGTATAGTAGTGCTATGTATTATATATTTAGTAATAATATGTATACTTTGAATAATTGCTGCATTAGAATTATTTGGGTTTGTTGTTAAGCGCCATTGAGTTGAAACTGCCTTAGAGCTAGTTTTCCAGTGTGTTTTCAGAGACTGGAAATTGCACAGGAGGAGATTGCTCATCTTTCTCCAGTGGAGCAATTGGTGGATTTGAACTGCCTGTCTGTGGCATTATAGCTCCTTATCCATTAGGCCACCAGAACTCCCTTGTTTGTTCTTAGAAAGTTGACTTAACAGAATTTGGCTGTCCATCCACTTTAATATATGGCAATCTCCTTCCATATAATTTACTGCCTCCAAAAACCCACTGCAGAGGTCAGCTATAAGTTAGTTCCAACTCCAAAGGACACAGGAACAATTAAATTACTTTATATGGAGCTCTTGTAGTCTGAAAACTCACCAGAAAATCAGCTTTGAGTCGATTCTGATTCATTGGCAATAAGTGAAGATTTTATTTACCATGATGTAACAGTTCTTAAGAATTGGTTACTGAATTAGACTGAGATATTTAGCCTGGCTATAGAAAAAGCTTTTAACATTAAAAGCTCTGGTGGCCTAACAATAAGGAGTTGTGCTGCCCACCCAAACACACATGATTTTAATCCACTGGCAGCTCCATGGGAGGAAGATAGGCAGTCTCCTCCTCTGTGATTAACAGCCTCTAGAAAAGCTAAGAGTTGGTTATGAGTTGATAGTATATAATAACAAAACTGTCATTCAAGTGTCATTGCTAATGCAACTAAAAAGGTTTCTCCTCAAAGTTTTATGTCAACCAGATAGTTCTCTTTACAAAATAATAAGTAAATATAACTCTAGAAAATGAAACTTAAGTTTTAAAAATACAATCTTAACAGCATTGTCATAGAAAAATCCTAAAAAATGGGCCAAGCTAATATGGTTAGAGATTTTCTGAGTAAATCTTAAGAGAATGAAATCACGAAATAATTAATATTTACTAATACAGAATTGGAGAAATTTTTTTCCTTAAATGTTATTTGTGCACATTCTTTATTATTTTTCTCCCCAGAAGAGCATTGTTGTGACTCTGGTCATAGAAGAATGGATTTGGATCTTGAGACAGTTATATTTTGTGTCTGGATACTTGCTATGTGACTTAAACCAACTACCATAAATCCATTCTCTGTATTTATTTGACATTGACTTTTGTTCCAGACTGGCGTTTGATAATAGGCACACTTTGAATAATTTTTATTGTTTTCAAAGACAGTATTTCACAAAATAAGTTCTCAGTATATTAGAATTCTTTTAATTTTTTTCCTGATATTTGTATGATAAAGTTTGATAACACTAGTAACTGGTACACCATATAAATATTCTCTAATGTACTTTGTAGCCTGCTAAAAATTTTAAGATGAATATGTATGTATTTTGTACTAAGAGACATCAGTCTACATTTTATTAAAAAGTATTTCAGGGTTCAAGCACATTATGCAGAACAAACATTGATTACATTTTAGATACATTCATTTAAAGTAGTTGAAGAGTTTCATTTTGTGTGCTGTTCATGAGGGTCTGATAATCTCCATCATTAAAGAAACAAGATTTATGTTTGCTGTGGAGAAACATGATCATCCTGGCCATTATGGATCATTTTGTAAACATCTTAACTCTTCACATTACTTAGACCATTAGAGAAAATTCAGTTAAACAAACTTGAAATACCCTTCTTGATCTCAAGCTAACTGTGATAAAGAAAACATACACATAATTACACTAGAGAATGATAAGTACAGTGGCATAGCACGATGTTTTAAAGGGAAGTGATCAACTTTGAAGGTGAATTTGAGAAAACCTTCTAGAAGTAGTGTTTGAGCTGAGTTTTGAAGGATGAAATCAGCATGAAAAAATGGTCCTGAAGAAAGGAAATTTGTACAGAGGCCTTGTCATTACAACAATGTAGTCAGATGTGAACCAATGTGGAGGGAGAAGTAAGTATGAACCAGAAGATTAATGGCAAATAGAGTTGTTAATGAGCCAATTTTAAGCAAGAGAAGCGGCATTAGATTATTTTAAAACACACAACCATGTAGAGAGTCATGGAATGGGAAAGAAGTTGGAGACATTTAAAGCCAAAAAAGTATATTTGTTACCATTGAGGATTTAGAAGCCCCAAATTTTAGGCAATGACAAGCACATTTGAGATAGATGTATTAGCAAGAAGTATGTAGGAGCACTGGTGACTAATTTTGTAATTAAGTGAAAATGAAAGGTTAATAATTTGGAAAATGTTAATTTTCAGAGGAAGACTTGTCAACAGTCTGCATTATGCCGATGACACAACCTTGCTTGCTGACCATGAGGAGCCCTTGAAATGCTTGGTGCAAAACATCAAAGACTTCAATATGGATGACATCTCAACATCAGGATAACAAAAATCCTCACCATAGGCAACATCATGATAGATGGAGAAAAGATTGAAGTTGCCAAGGATTTCATTTTCTTCCTATCTACAAACAATATCAGTGGTAACAAAAGTGAAAAGAGGTGTTCCCTTAGTAAAACCTGCTGTCAGGGACCTCTACAAGGTGCTAAAGAGCAAGAATGTTTAAGGTACACCTTATCCAAAGTGAGACGATCCATGATTTTTTCCATTATATATTTGGTGTGAATCTGAAAATTGGACAGTGACTAAGGATGAGTAGAAGAAAAAATCGGCCTTTGAGTTACAGTATTGGGGAAGGGATTCCTGAATTATCTCATGGACTGCCAAAAGAACAAGCCTAACTTGGAGGAAGCATAACCAGGGTGCTTTTTAGAGGTGAGGATAGTTGAATCGTCTCACATACTTTGGACATATTAGGAGGAGCCAGTCCTTGGAAAAAGATGCTAGTAAAGGTAGAGTCATAGAAAAAGGAAGACCCTCAGCAAAAGGGATTGTTAGTGACTATGATAATGGGCTTGAGTATATCAGAGATGAAGTTGGCACAGGAGATAGGGCAAGATTAAGATCCATTTTTCATAGGATCTCTGTGAGTCATAGTTGTCAGATGGCACCTGATAACATCATTTTAGCATCAGAATGTTCAGAATAGTAAACACAAAATTTTCAGGATATTAAACACAATTTAAGTGGAGACATTCATTCACTGTTCTGATTCATAGTGACTGGGTTTCCAAAGCTGTAAATCTCAGCAGGAGGAGACTGCTCACCTGCAGAACTGCTGGTCTATTCGAACTACCAAAAAAACAGCCTTTGGATGAAGAGCATGACGTTACTAACTGCACCACTAGAGCTCCATGAAACAGTACTTAGAATACATAAAATACCATTGTTGGCTAAAAAGGCCAAGAATTTTCAGTTTGATTTATAATCTTATATTGATTTTTATACAACTTCAGTAAATGAGAATTTTTAAAACTACCATAGAATTCTGTAGTTAAAAAAATTTATTCAATTCTTACCTGTCACATAGATAATTCTGGCCAATGTTGAATCCTTGTATCAAAAGATTTAGGTGCCGTTGAGTATGACATATAGTGACAATAGATCTGAACCTTGCCCTGTTAGGCACTATCCTTACCATCTCTGATATATTTGAACCCATTGTTAAAATCACTGTGTTGATCCACCTCCCTGGGAGTCTTCCTCTTTGACTGACCCTCCACCTTTACAAGCATAATGTCTTTTTCCAAGAACCAGCCCTTCCTAGCATGCCAAAATATGTGAAATGAAGTCCCTTGGTTGCACTTTCTCCAAAATATACCTGTTTGTTCTCTTGGCAGTCAATGGAATATTCATGCCTTTCTTCAATGCCATAACTTTAAGGCATTGATTATTCTTTTGTCTGTCTTAGTCATTGTACAACTTTCAGTTGCATAGAAAGTAATTGAAGAGACCATGGCTTGAATCAAGTTTGCCTTAGTCTTTTAACATCATTGCTCCTTAGAACTTTAGAGGCCTTTTATAGCAGATTTTCTGAATGCAGTTTTCCTTCTGATTTCTTGTCCCCTGGTGCCAAGAGTTTTGATTGTGGATCCAAGCAAGTGAATTATTCATTGACAATGTCAATCTTTTCTCCATCTATCATGATCTTTCCTATTGGACCAGTGGTGAGAATTTTTCCTTGCTGTTGAGATGGTCTCAATATTGAAAGTTGCAGTCTTTGCTTGGGAAAACTGCTCTCAGGGACCTCTCCAATGTGTTAAGAAGCAATGATGTCCATTTCAAGTCCTCTTCACTTTGAGCAACCAAGGAGCACTCTGGTTGCACTTCCTCTAATATAGACTTGTTCTTTTGGCAAGCCATTCAGTTGTCTCCAGTACTGCAACTCAAAGACTGAGTCTGGCATCCTTAATTATTGTCCAACCTACAGATGCAGAGGAAGTAATTGAAAAGATAATAGATGATGTTATCTTCATAATGCAGGTTGTTGATGAGTCCTCCACCAGTCCTTGTGCCACATAACTATTCATAAAACCCACCTTGAATAATTTACTCAACATACAGATTGAAATCAGTATAGAAAAAGGATACAGACAGCCCTAATATACACTTTTTTTAAGAACAATTTAGGCAGTGTTTCCTTTGCTCTATTTGTACAACTGCCTTTTAGGGTAGGTAGAAATTTTGCATGAGCAAAAATATATTCCCATTCTTCTCAATTTTAGCCAAAATTATTAAGATCCACAGTCAAATGCTTTTGCATAGTCAAGAAAACAAATCCCTTCTGGTATTCTTTGCTTACAGTGACAATTCATCTGACATTAGCAATGATGCTTAGAATTTCTTTAATTTAGCATTATTTCAAAATCTGCACATTAGAGAAAGCCTGGCCAACCCTTTACATTTACAGAAAATAATACTCAGCATATTAAATGCATCCTACTAAATGTTTACTAGCTATGCATCCAAGACCTGGACAATGAATAAAGATGACAGAAAAAGAATTGATGCCTTTGAGCAGTGGTCTTGAAGAAGAGCACTGAACATCCCATGGATGGCCAGGAGAATGAATTGATGTCTTGGAGCAGATGCAGCAGGTGTGTCCTTTGGAGGCAAGAATGATGAGGTTTCCCCTCACATACTTTGGACATATCGCTAGGAGGTGCTATTCCTTGGAGAGTGACATATTGGGAAGGGTGGAGGGTCGGCAAAGGAGAGGAGACCCTCAGCCGGGTGGATTGACATGATGACTGCTGCAAAGGGCTCTTGTGTGTCAGGAAGTGTGCAGGATAGGACTAGGTTCAGATCTTTTCATAGGGTTGCTATGAGTTGTACTCGATTCGATGACATCTAACAACAACTAAATGTTTCAAATTCTTACTATTTAGTAACTGAGAACTGTAATGCTCCAAGCTTATATAACAAGTACTGTCCAGAATCAAAGGCATTTTTCATTAGTTTGTTTTTTTTTTAAATTTTTATTTATTCTTTTTATGTGTGTACTGTCAAATTGGATCTGACTGGTACAGGAGGCAATTGTTCCTCCTTCAGCAGAGCATCTGGTGGATTTGAACCGCGCACCTCTGGGATTGCAGTGCAGTTTCCTACCACTGGGCCACCAGAGCTCGCCTCATTAGCTTGTAATCTTGATTTTATGGTAAATAAAATCACTTAGGAAAGGTCTTGAATGAATCATTTAATTGAATGTCTATTTGTAGAACATTCTGGTTATTGTGAGGAATAAACTTATCAAAGGCACTTTCATAATCCAAATGGAAAGACAAAATAGACTTGTGAGCTAAGACTCAGTGAGAAGCAATTGAGTAAGCATTGAGGGATACAGAAAAAAAAGATACTTCCTAGGAATTAGTTTTAAATGTTGTTTAGAAGGAAAACAAGATATTTCCCCATTAAATAATAGTTATTTGCAGTGAAGCTCAGACTATTTTGTCATCAAAATATCTCAATAGTAAAACCCAAAATGGATCTTTTATCATCACTTGAGTTAAATTATTTTTGAGAGTTAATAGAGCCAAAATAGGTACTTTATTTTGAAAGCTCTGTTCCATGTTCTGCATATATAGGTGAACAGATTATCCGGGAGGCTGGGTTCTATGAGGAGAAATGTGGGGTCAAGATTGGTGGACGATTTATCAACAATCTGCGTTATGCGGATGACACAACCCTGCTTCCTGAAACTGAAGAGGA
>NW_006399850.1:150480-154208 GCF_000299155.1 Elephantulus edwardii | reverse complement strand
AGATTGTACACAGCTTTAGTTTGCTTGGCTCCACAGTCAACAGTCTTGGCACCAGCAGCCAGGAAATTAAAAGGCACATTGCCATGGGAAAATCTGCTGTTAGGGACCTCTCCAAAGTACTGAAGAGCAGTGGTGTTTCTCTGGAGACTAAGGTGCGTCTGATACAGGCCACGGTCTTCGCAATTACCTGTTATACATCAGAGAGTTGGACAATGACCAAAGAGGACAGAGGGAGAATTGATGCCTTTGAGCTGTGGTGCTGGAGAAGAGTATTGAAAGTACCATGGACTGGTAGGAAAACAAACAGATTCGTCCTGGAAAGGGTTAAGCTGGGTGGCTCCTTGGAGGCAAGGATTCTGAGGCTCCGTCTAACATGCTTTGGACATGTTGTGAGGAGAAGGACATGTCCTCGGAGAAGGACATCATGCTTGGGAGGGTGGAGGGATGGCGCAGGAGAGGAAGGCCCTCTATGAGGTGGATTAATTCAGTGACTGGGATAATTGGGATGGGACAGAGAGAGTGGAGTTTAGGGCTGTTGTACATAGGGTTGCTATGAGTCGCAAGCGACTCGATGGCACATAACAACAACTGTTCCATGTGAATAATTTTTATAAAGCCCTCAGTTCCCACAGATGTTTGTAATCTCTTTGTGCCATGAAACCCTGTACCAGTCAGGTAAAGCCTAAAAACCTCAGCCATATATTATGGAAAATGTTGGGTGCCATTAAGCCTACTCATGGTGACTCTATAATAAACAACATATCTGAACCCTGTCCTATCCAGTGCCATCCTCATCGTGTCCTGACAGTCCTGATCCCATTACAGTCACTGTCAGTCCATCCCATTGAGAGTCTTCCTCTTTTGCTGACTTGCCTTTCCAAGAATAATGTACTTTTCCAAGGAATAGCTTCTAGCAACGTACCCAAAGTATGTGAGACTGTATTTTAACTGTATTTGCCTCCAAGTAGCCGTATGATTGCACTTTACTCAAGATAATGCCTGTTTGTTCTTTTGGCAATCCGTGGTATACTCCGTAGTGGTACTCTTCTCCAGCACCACAACTCAAAGGTATCAATTCTTCAGTCATCCTTATTCATTGTCCAGCTCTGTGATGCATTGCAAGCGACTGAAAAGGGCATGGCCTGAATCAGGCATACCTAACATCATTGCTTCTCAGTTATTTAGAGAGGTTCCTGACAGCAGACTTGTCCAGTGCAATAGATCTGGCTAATAGTACCAAGAGTGTTAATAATTGTGAATCCAAGGAAGATGGTAGTATTGACAACTTCAATCTTTTTTCCTTCTGTCATGATGTTGCCTCTCAGTTCAATGGTGATAATTTTTGTCTTCGTGAGACACAATCCCAACTGAAGACTATAGTCTTCGGTCTGCAGCAAGTGTTTCAAGTCCTCCTCATTTTCATTAAGCAAGTTTCTGAGACCTGCGTAATCCAGGTTGTTGATGAGTATGCCTCTGATGCTGATGTGACATTCTTCATAGAATCCAGCTTCTCAAATAATTTAGTGTATAGGTGAAATAGATATAAAGAAAGGATACAACCTTGATGTACACTTCTGATTTTAAACCATGCCATATTCCCTGGCTCTGTTTGGGCAACACCCTCTTGGTTGGTCTTAAGTGTAGGTTTCATATGAGCATAAAATATATACAGAATAATAAAAATTCATAATATGTTAACTCATTACATAACAATGTTTCAAGAAAAAAAAAAAAACCACAACAAAACACAAAATCCACCATTGCATCGAGTTGAAACAAACACAGCTGACCTCCCATAGAGTTTTCCAGGTTGTAAATCTTCAAAAAGAGATTGCTCACCTTTCTCCCACAGAGCTGCTGTTGGAGTCAGTCTGCAGGAAAACATGGACTTTGGGTTAGCAGTGCTATTTCTAGAGACTAGACCATCAGAGCTGCCTTAAAAATACCTGTTGTGCAAGCCTGAAGGTGCATGCTTAGAATCCACCAGATTCTTCACTGGAGAAGGCAGGGCAATCCAATCTCCTGTGCCAGTCAAATCTGATTTGACTGCACACAGCAAAGTTTAAAAAAAAAATCAAACCTATTGTTGGATGCTGTGGAGTCAATTACAAGTCATAGAAACTCCATGAACAACTTTGCCTGTCCTGCACCATTTCACTGCAACGTTTCAGTCATTTTGTCAGTCCATCTCAGTGAGGGTCTTGCACTGACTCTGCTTGTCCAAGTGTGATGGCTTTTTTCAAGGACTGTGGAGTCTACTAACTACATAATAGGAAGTAATTATGAATGTAAATTATTTAAGAGAATGTGCAACAACATAATGTGCCATTAATATGCTTGATTTCTTGTGATGACAAAGACATAGGTAAGTATTGCCACTGGAGTTTATTGCCAAAATTGATAATTGGAGGAACACGTTTCTGTCAATGGTTAAACGTTTAAATGATCCCCTGGGGGAATATTTCCACTGATCCCATGGGTTCCATTGTCCTGGGTTAAAAAAGCCTATGACTTTGCAAATTGCCTGAGAAGTCCTAGATATTAAAGACTGAATGAATAGAGCTGTGCACCTTCACAACCGTTTCCATTAAAGAAACTGCCTTTGTTTTATATACTGCTGTTGCTGTTATGTAACTGTCCCGTGGGAACTGGCTTGTAGCTAACACTCCAGCGGTTTTCAGAGATAGTTAATCTCATGAGAGGAGATTCCCTATTTTTCTCCCAGCAAGCACCTAGAGGATTTGAATCATATACATTTGGGTTCACAGTGCAACACCTTACCACTAAGCCACCAGAGCTCCTCTTTTTTTTTTTTTTTTAATATTATGATCCAATACTATATGATTGCATTTGGGGTTTAAAGTTTCTGGGGCCCTTTAGAGTAGTGAGAGAAAATCTTCACCCTGAAACCCACAGCGTCCCTTTTCAGCAGGAAGTAGCTAAGAGAATACGCCATCCCCTTTTCCTTATGAATCAGGGTGAAGCCTCTCTCAGGGAGGAGTGATAGGGAATGGCAAAGGACACACTGACAAAGGAGATTAATCAGAACTAGCTTTGACAAGCACTGTGGCAACTGGGCAATTAAAACAGACATTCGGATGGCGGGGAAGAAGAACAAACTGGGGAGGAGGGTGGAGAGAATGGTGTGGCAATGAAGGAGTGAAAGCCCAGAATCCCTGTGAATGTTCATTGAAACTAATAAAATTTAATAATAATAAAAAATAAAAAAATTTTAAAAAAGTTTCTGGAATCAAACCATCTTTTATTTAAATTGTGATTTTAATGAGGTTTATAGTATATTTTATTCCTCCCCCAGTTGTTGTTGTTATGTGCCATCAAGTCGCTTGCGACTCATAGTGACCCTATATACAAGAGCTCTAAACACCGTTCTATCCTGTGCCAACCTAGCCATTTCAAATGCACTCATTCCCACCACTCCACTCACAGAATCGATCCATCTCATCAAAGTTCTTCCTCTCCTATGCCGCCCCTCCGCTCTGCCAAACATGATGTCCCTCTCCAAGGAACACTCCCTCCTTGCAACATGCCCAAAGCTTCAGAATCCTTGACTGCAAGGAGCATTCCAGCTTCACCTTCTCCAGGACAAACCCGTTTGTTGTCCTAGCAGTCCAAGGTATATTCAACACTTCTCCAGCACCACATCTCAAAGGCATCAGTTCTCCTCCTATCATCCCTATTCACTGTCCAACTCTCTGATGCATAGCACG
>NW_006399850.1:147696-149365 GCF_000299155.1 Elephantulus edwardii | reverse complement strand
CACAGCTTGTGATCCACCCAGTCAAAAGGCTTTGCATAGTCAATGAAGCACAGATAGACATTCTTCTGGTATTCTTTGCTTTCTGCCAAGATCCATCTAACATTAGCTATAATATCCCTAATACCATGACCTCTTCTAAATCCATCCTGCACATATGGCAGTTCTCTGTTGGACATATTATTCCAAATGTTCTTGATAATTTTCAGCAGAGTCTTGCTTGCATGTGATATTAATGCTATTTTTCAATAATTTCTGTAATCTGTTGGGTCACCTTTCTTTGGAATGGGAACAAATATCGATCTTTCTCAGTCAGTAGGCCAGGTGGCTGTCCTCCAAATTTCTTGGCACAACTTAGCACATCCAGGGCAGTGTCTGTTGAAATATGTCATTTGGTATGCCATCAACTCCTGGAGCTTTGTTTTTTGCCAATTCTTTCAGAGCAATTTGAACTTCTCCATCACCATAGGCTCTTGCTCATATGTTATTTCATGAAATTCTTCTGTGTCAGCCAATTCCTTCTGATACAGTGACTCTGTATTCTTTCCGTCTTCTCTTGATACTTCCTAGATCATTTAACATTCTACCCAAAGTATCCTTGAGTATTGCCACCTGTGGCTTGAATTTGTTTTTCAGTTCCTTCAGCTTAAGAAACGCTGAGCGAATTCGGCTCTATTGATATTCTGTCTCCAGCTCTCTGCACATTTCATTATAGTATCTTGCTTTGTCGTCCCGAGCTGCCTTTTGAAATTTTCTGTTCAGCCCTTTGATTTCTTGGTTTCTTCCTTTAACTTTGCCTTCTCGGCACTCTAATGCAATACTCAAGAGTCTCATCTGAGATCCATCTTGGTATTTTCTTCTTCAGCCTTTGTAGTGATCTTTTGCATTCTTCATGGACAATTTTCTTTATATCCTCCCAGAGCTCATTTGGTCTACGCTCATTGGTGCTCACGGCCTCAAACCTGTTCCTGAGATGGTTTTGAAATTTGAGTGAGACAGACTTAAGGTCAAATCTTGGTTCCCATGGACTTGACTTAATTTTCCTCAACTTCAGCTTGAATTTGCATATGAGTAATTGGTGGTCTGTCCCATAATCATCACCCGGCCTGGTTTTCACTGCTGATATTGAGCTTCTCCAGCAAATCTTTCCACAAATGTAATCGATCTGATTCCTATGCATACCATCAGGTGAAATCCATGTGTATAGCCTGCGTTTATGTTTCTTATAACAGGTATTTGCAATGAATAAATCATTGAATGTGCAGATCTCTATCATTCTATCTCCAGCCTCATTTCTCTGTCCGAGCCCATGTTTTCCAGCTACTGATCCTTCTTCCCTGTTCCCAACCTTTGCCTTCCAGTCACCCATTATTATCAATGCATCTTGATTGCATGTTTGATCAATTTCTGACTGCAAAAGTTGGTGGAAATCTTCTATTTCCTCCTGTTTGGCTCTAGTTGTTTAAAAAAACAACTTGTTTTAGAGCTCTTGTTTTTAAAGTACCACAAATTGGGTGTTGTTGTTGTTGTTGTTGTTGTTATGTGCCGTCGAGTCGCCTGCGACTCATAGCGACCATATGTACAACAGCCCTAAACTCCGCTCTGTCCTGTGCCAATCGCACCGTCTCTGACACTCCCATCCCAATTATCCCAGTCACTGAATCAATCCACC
>NW_006399850.1:136098-147376 GCF_000299155.1 Elephantulus edwardii | reverse complement strand
GCACTTTGGAGAGGTCCCTAACAGCAGACTTTCCCATGGCAATGCGCCTTTTAATTTCCTGGCTGCTGGTGCCAAGACTGTTGACTATGGAGCCAAGCAGACTAAAGCTGTGTACAATCTCAATCTCTTCACCATCCATCCTGATGTGGCCTAAAAAAAAAAAAAATCAAAACACCACTTTATTGTATCATAGTTTCGGAGGCTAAAAGTTGGAACCAAGGTGTCAGTAAATATGTACTTCCTCTGAAGGTTCTAGAGCAGAATCCTTCTTTACCTCTTACTAGCTTCTGGTGATTACTGGCAAGGTAGTCCTTGGCATTCCTAGGCTGTGGCTACATAAATCCAATTTCTGACCTTTATCTTCACATAGCAATCTTCTATCTGTGTCTACATCCAAATCTCCCTTTCCTCATACGGACACTAGTCATTAGATCTCCAGTGGGCTTTCAGGGCTGTAAATCACTCAGGAGGAGGTACCCATCTTTCTCCAGAGGAGTAGCTGGTGGATTTGAACCACATGCCTTTGGATTGACAGTGCAGCTTCCTACTACTAAGCCACCAGAGCTCCATTTTCAGCCCAGCACAGTTGTAAATGGAAATAAACAAAAAACCTTAATTAGAGTCTGGCAATTAACTTCCAAATCCTGTTTTATAATAATGAAATCTAAGAGATAATTGTATATCCTTGAACAGGGACCATGCTAATCTTCTCTGTATCATTCCAATTTTAGTACATGAGCTGTTAAAAAAGCAAGCATAACCTATTAGATAATTTAAGCCAAGGGATGTTACTAATATTACTTAGCAGAACTTAGTTTGAAAAGAGAAAAAAAGCAGAACCCAAGGAAATACGACTACAGAGGAGATGGAAAGGAGCTGCTGGATGTAGAACAAAATTGTAGTGTTACAGAAGGAAACATGACAAAATCCTGCAGAGTTATCAAGATCAGGACAGAAAAGAATCCACTGAACTTGAAGGAAGTCAATGATTTTTCCTTTGACACTTAACAGTTGAGAAGACAGATGCCAGAACAAAGCGCTTGAAACCTGAACGAGATGAAGTGGAGACTGTGCGTTCAATATAGACCAGAAATCTTTCAAACATCTGTGATGAAGCACCAGTTTCTTGATTTCCATTCTGTCATTGGCTGACAACATGATCCTCCTGTACATGACTAGTATGTAGCTCATGATAAGTGTGATGTGCCCCAGGAGTTGGACAAAAACCAAACTAGCTTAGGTTCTTCAGCAGGTCCCTTGATTATGGGCTGGAGGTCATGGCCAAGTCAAATTGCTATGCAAGTTCCTACATGCTTATTTTCTATTTTTAACAATTGCAGAGACAATTCTTTTAAGAAGCTTATCTGTTAAGAATGAGAGAATATACTTTTAAGAGGATTTTGTAGACTTGAGGAGAGGTTTCTACCAATATGATTCCTTGTAACTTTCTCCTCAGTCTTCCCAAAGTAAAGCATATAATTCAGTGACATTCAGTTTTACTCTCTATTTTCTATTATTATCATTTTGTATTTCTAAAAATTTTTCATCACCTCAAATCTAAAGTTAACACTTCTTACATCTACCGATTCTAGATAGTGAATATAAATAATCATTTATTTTGTCCTGTGTTTATGACTTATTTCACTCAGCTTAATGTTTTCAAGGGTCATTGGTTTTGCAGTATCAGACCTCATTTTCCTTTGTGGAAGAATAATATTCCGTTGCATGTATGCTGTTGTTGTGTACTGTGGAGTTGGAACTGACCCGTAGCTGACCCTCTGGCGGGTTTTCAGAGGCAGTTAACCGCACAAGAGGAGATTGCCCGTCCTTATCCTGTGGAGCAGCTGGTGGCCTCGAACAATGTGCCTTCGAGACTGCCACCAGGCCACCTGTATCACATTTTGTTTATCCATTCATCTGCTGATGGTTTGTTTCTTCCTACTGCTGTTGTGAATAATGCCACAAGAACATTTGGGGGAATCTATTTGTACTGCTGCTTTAAAGTTTTTTGAATATACAGTTTCTTTCTCACCTCTCTACCTCCTGAGATGGGCCACCCTTATGAGTGTATTTCTAGTGCTTAATAAACTTTCCTGTCTTTAACTATTTAAAAAAATTGCTTAGATATATAGCAGAGAGAAATTGCTAGATCAAATTGTAATTCAGAGAAGCCATAGTGACATAAAGGTTTATAAATTGACTGCTAAGTAATAGGTCAGTGGTTTGAACCCACCAGTTGCTCCATGAGAGAAAAGATCTGTCAATATCCTCTGATTTCACTAGTTGCTTTGTGGGAGAAGAGACCTGATGATCTGCTCCTATAAAGACTATGTGTAATAATTGTGTATTGAGTAGAAGTACAGCCAGAATTAAGGACAAGAAAAATTATTCCATGTATGTTTTGTTTTCTACTTCTTAACATTATACATAAATGTATATATGATATTTAGGCAAGATTTAAAGACATGTATGCAAAGGAAAGGCTGAAAAACTATGTTAAGATCATTTCTTTTGGTAGACAAGATTTTGGAGGAATTCTTTTTTCCAGACTTTCCATATTTTCAGTAAGATCATTTATCCTTTTAAATTAGGAGACAGTTACAATTAAGAAACATTCTCATCACTGGGCCAATAGGCAGCATCATGATAGAAGGCGAAGAGATTGAGATTGTTTACAGCTTTAGTTTGCATGACTCCACAGTCAACACTGTTGGTACCAGCAGCAAGGAAATCAAAAGAATAATTGCATTGGGAAAATCTGCTGTCAGGGACCTCTCCAGAGTATTGAAGAGCAATGATGTCTATCTGGAGACTAAGGTGTGCCTGATCCAGGCATAGTCTTCACAATTACTTGCTATGCATCAGAGAGTTTGGCAATAACTAAGGATAATAGGAGAACTGATGTCTTTCAACTGTGGTGCTGGAAAAAAGAGTACTGAATATACCATGGACTGCTAGAAGAACAAACAGGTTCATCCTGGAGAAGGTAAAACCAGGATGTTCCTTGGATAAAAGGATTTTGAAGCTCTGTCTGATATACTTTGGGCATGTTGTAAGAAGGGACCAGTCCTTGAAGGGGGACATCATGCTTGAAAGGGTGGAGGGACAGTTCAACAGAAGAAGATGCTGGATGAGATGGATTGACTCAGTGACTATAGGAATGGGATTAGGTCTATCAGAGATGATGAGATTGGCTCAAGATAGAGCAGGGTTTAGGGCTCTTGTTCATAGGGTTTTTATGAGTTGCAAGCAATTTGACAGCACATAACAACAAGAATATAAGCTTTAATTTTAGCTAATTCTGAGTTCCAGTCTCAGTTTTGCTTCTGTTGCCTTTTAGTTGAGTGACATGAACAAATTACTTAATCTTCCCTATACTGGTATAATAAATAATAATGATAAATAATAAAAAGAAATAATAAATAAAAATAATAAAGATGTTGGGGGAGACTTGATAACAACCTGAAGTACACAGATTACACAACTTTGTTTGCAGAAAACAAATAAGACTTTAAGCACATACTGATCAACCTTAAAGACTACATAGCTTTCAGTGTGGATTATGAACCACAGTATAAAACAAAAATTCCCACAAGTCAACTAGGACAATAACCAACAACCTGATAAGTGGAAAAAAGATAGACGTTTTTGAGAGTTTAATTTTACTTGGATCTGTAATCAACACCTATGGAGACAGCAGGCAAGAAATAAAAATTTAAAAAATTCCAATAGATCTGTTGCCAAGGATCTCTTCAAAGTCTTAAAAACAAATATGTCACTTTGAGAACCAAAGTGTGCCTGACCCAAGCCATGGTGTTTTCAGCCACCTCATAAGTGTATGAAAATCAGACAATGAATAAGGAAGACTGAAGAAAAAAATTACTGTCTTTAAATTGTGATGTTAGTTAAGGCAATACATACACAATAAAGAGTTGTTCACTCACTCTTATTGCTGAAGTTGAAACCAACTCATAACTGACTCAGAGGCTGCAGATCACATGAGAGAATATTGCCTTTCTTTCTCTCTTGGAGTAGCTGGTGGATACCAGTAGCCTTTGGGTAACAGTGCAACTCCCTACTGACTAGACCACCAGAGCTCCCTAAGTGTTGATTAGAAATTTTAATTCATTAGTAAATGGAAATTAATATTATAAACCTGAATATGAATGATCAGGTGAGAAAATAAACTTGCACCCAAAAAATAAGCTTTTTAAAAATAAATGCTTACATAAATTGTAGTGTTGGTGAGGCATAAGACTATGCCATGAACTGCCAAAAGAACAAACAAAAAAAAGAAAGAAAGAAAAAAAAAAGAACAAACAAATCTGTCTTAGAAGAAGTGCAGAGACTTTGTCTCACATACTTGGGACATATGATGAAGGTTTAGTCCCTAGAGAAAGACACCATACTTAATCAAGAACAGAATCTAAAAATATTCCAAAAACAAAAAGAATAGAATCTATGGCCATACCACCCTGAAGGCGCCCAATCTCCTCTGACAGAGAACTGAATTGGTGAATAAAAAAGCCTAAACAAGAGGGATTGACAGTAGCTGCAATCATAGGCAGTCACAGCAGAGGATGGCACAAGATCAAGGCCGTGTTTCATCCTGTTTGACATAGGATCAGTATGAGATGGAGTTGACAAGATGGCCCCTAAAAACAAGGTTGTGGAAGAAACAAACTATAAAATGCACATAAATCACTTAGCACATGTCTAGCATACCAATGAACAGTTTTTGTTTAAAAAAAAGTATTAAAATGTTATTTTAAAAAATTTTTTTTAGTGTTTTGGTGTTGGGGGAAATTGAAATGCATGTCTAGTTTCAGTGACATTTTTTTTAAAAAAAGTAGCTTTTAAGTCATAAGGTTGAAAGAAAGAAATACCAGTAAGCCTGGTAAGTCAGCAAGATAATATTTTTTAAATGTTTTTAATTTTTAAAAATAAAATTCTGTGATTTTTTTAAGTTATATTTTATTTTCATGAACATTTACCGAGATTTTGGATTTCCATTCATTCATTGTTGCATTTTTCTCCCTGCCCACCCCTCCCCCCTAGTTCGCTTATATCTTTGAAAAGTAAAATGAATGTTTACAGAGAAGTTAGATTTTTATTCATTCCTCATTGCACAATTTAACCCCTCTCCTTTCCCAGTTGATTTTTTTAAATATTCATTCATTGTTGCACAATTACCTACCTCCCCACCCTTCCCCCTACTCCTCTTTTGAATCAGCAAAATAGCCCAGCTAGCTCAGTCGGTACAACATGAGACTCTTAAATCAACAAGATGATTTAAGGAAAGCATATAATTTAACATGAGAAAATTAATTTCTGAGTCACTTCCAAAAACAGCCCCAATGGTTGTCAGTTCAAAGAGGGGTGAGAAGCATTGAATTGAATCATACATTATATAGTACAGCTGTTTCAAGAGTGGAAGCAGGAAATAGTTTAGTCAAACTCTTTGACTTGTGTGGAAAAACATGACCAGCATTGGAATCCCAGATAGCTCTCTGTGGATACAGATTTAGAGGTTATCAACTTCCATAACAAATTGGTGAATTTGTTACACGACTCAAGTGCTATATTGTAAACTACCCAACAGATTCATATCATATTCCAGAAAGGGCTGTGAGGAATGTGTTAGACCAACATGGTACACTTTGTTGGACGTTTTGCTCTTGGAGTACCTAATTTGAATTCCAGCACCCCCACTTACCAGTTTTGTAACTTTGAATTAAAATTTAACCACCTGAGTGCTTTGTTTGCTCATTACTTATTATCATAGGATAATAATTCCTACTTCACCAGGAAGCTGTACAGATGGCATAAGATGATGTATGTGAAAGCACAGAACAGACTGATAGTGGCAGATCAATGTGTCACTGCCTCCCTTCCTAAACAGCCTACTGAGAGAACCAAGTAAATCGTGCCTGGATGTGACCATGCTTGCTTCAGAGAGACCCACTGGCTCATTTTCTCCACAGAGCCATGGGGCTCTGTGCCAAGCAGAAAAGGGGCTGACACAACCCCTGCCTTCAGGAAGCATTACTAACCAACTCTTTATCCATTCAAACAATTCACACTGTTAATGTAGGTTTAAAATAGACAATGATCACATCTTTCTTGAGTAACTTTACCTCTGATGTTTCTAAATATAAAAAAAACCCCAACAACCCATAATACTCCCTACACACACACACACACACACACACACACACAATCTGTTCTTTAGTCAGATATTTTTCCCCTTGTGACAGATTCTTCTTTTTGAAAAAGCCAAGTTACAAGTTGTTGTTGTTGTTGTTGTTGTTAAAAGTTACAAGTAGTACAGTGAATACCCATAGGCCATTTACTTTTATATATATTGATAGTAAATTTTGCCACATTTACTTTATTTGTTGCTTAACCATTTCCAAGTTACTTATTTTTTTAAAAAAGAGTTAATTATAGACCTGTGACAATTCTAAATACTGTATGCATTTTCTAAGAACAAGGTAATTCCTCCCATATAATCCATTATAAAATAATTATCTCACTTGGGAAATTTATCAATACTAATCTATTAACAGCTCAATGCTAACCCACTATGCCACCAAGATTCCTATTCATTCCATTTTTATTATGTACCATCAAGTTGGAACCAACTCATTGCTGACCGTCCAGCAAGTTTTCAGAGGCAGCAAATTACACGAGAGGAGACTGCCCACTTTTCTCCAGGGGGGAAGTAGGTAGTAGATTCGACCAACATGCCCTTGGGTTTGCAGCACAACTCCTTACCAGTAAGCCATATAAGTGCTGTATTATCTAATCTAAATTCTGTATTAAAACTTTCCTGTCAAAAAATAGTTGGAGGATTTTTTTTTTAAATTACACAGACACACACACACACACACACACACAAAACCCCCAACCCTGGCATCCAAAAAGGATTCCTAGATTTTTTTTTTTTTAAATCTGTGAGTCAATGGGGAGGGAATTACACATTATGTTTAATTGTTATGTCTTTCCCAATCACCTTTGAAATCCAATGCTTCTTACTTTTGAAACTTAAGCTATTTTTTACCTTATTGATTTTTATTTGTGTATAATGGATCTTATAACTATATATAGGTCCCCAGCAATTTTCTTTTTTCTTAAAGGTAACTCTACTGAATATAATTCCATAATTGTTCTGTTTTTAGCTTTAACCATTTAAATAGAATAATAATTGTTAGCAAAAAATGGTGTATTCATCTTTGGTCACATTCAGTTCTAAATAATGGTGTATTCATCTTTGGTCACATTCAGTTCTAAATAATGATGGACAAGTGACAGGACAACAGGTCATGATTGAAGATAGGATCTCTCCCTAAAGACGCAATCTGCACATCTGAGAAGTCATCTACAAACACATTAATTTGGTGTTTTCCCCGAGAAGGCATGTAGTACGAAAAGGGTCAAGTCTGAACCCTGGGAGATTTCCAGGCCAGAGAAGAGCAGGGCATACTTGGACCGCAGCAGAGCCAGGTGAATGGGGTGTCCCAGGAGGCAAGGAAGGAACAGAGTGCATAGATAATGAGAAAAAAAGAAAGAAAAAAAAAACAACAAACCAGCCATTTGTGGCATCCACTTCCTAAACCACATGCCTCTGGAAACTCTATCAACAAAGAGAAACAGCGATAGTTCTAGTACAGGGCTCTGTCTTTTGTTCACAGGGTTGCTATGAGTTGTGCACAATACGATGGCATTTAACAACAACAACAATTGATTCTGATCTGCTTATAGTTTTAGCTCAAGAAGCACGTTAGTTCTCAAAGACTGGGCCAGGAGAGGGGCCCTGAGGCCCAGAGTTGTGACAGCTGGAGTCAGATCAGATAACCTTCTGGAGGGGCAGGGAGAGGCCAGGCTGGAGGTGCAAAGCCCAAGCCTCAGATCTCCTGAGGCCAGGCTCCTTTAGGTAAAGAAACTAGAGCAGACACTTGGACCTGTGGGAAGAAAAAAAAATGAAATCCAATAATAATCATCAGGAAGGAAAGTTCCTGAGGAGATCATAAAGGGACAAGCTGAAGAACAAAAGCCAATTCAGTTAGGATGATAGAGCAAATGGAAAGAATCTGTGTCCTTGGCAACACTAAGCAACTGAATAGCAACAGAATTTACCTGCTCCAAAACTGCCCTACCTCTTGACAGACTGCTTGTACTGTAAGAGAATATATTTCCTTACTATAAGGGGAGTCAAACAGGGACAAGTGGAAGTCTACATCAGTGAATTAAGAGACTCCTCAAAAAGAAAATAAAAATTACCAAAGTGCTTAAAAGAATGAAGTAAAATTACAAATATGTGGAGCTATATATATGTAAATATAAATATGTATTTATATATTTATATATAAATAAATATGTAAATATAAATATATGTTTACAATGACTGCAGCAAATCCACTCTACCTGTTAAACAGATCATAGATACAGCATTTATTATTAAATTGATATAATTTAATTATATATTACATTTATGTTTGTGAAGAACAGGTATAACAATCAGTAACCAGTGATCAAAAGGATCAGAGAGAAAAATTAAAGGATAGGTCCTTAGTTTCTAAGGGAAGATAAGACTGTGTGTACATATATGAATGTTTGTTGTTTTTGTTGTTAGGTGCCATCAAGTCAAGTATGACTCATAGTGAATCTATGAAAAACAGATCGGAACCCTGCCCTTTCGTGTGCCATCCTAACCATCTCTGACATTCTTGAACCCATTGTGTCAATCCATAGGGTTGAGGGTCTTCCTCTGTTTTGCTGACTCCTCCATCTTTCGAAGCATAATGTCCCTCTCCAAGGAATAGCCTCCCCTAACAACCTGCCCAAAGAGGAAGCTTTATCATCTTTGCCTCCAAGGTGCAAGGTAGGCACCCACTGCCTTGGAGTCAGTTCTGACTCTTGGCAACCTTTCATCAGGTTTCAGAGGCTGTAAATCTTTACAAGAGGAGACTGTCAGCTTTCTCTCCATTTTTCTTGTTGTTTGTTGTTAGGTGCCCTCTAGTCAGATTCCACTCATGTAAATTCTATGTGACAGAGTAAAGCTGCCCCTTAAGATTTTCCTAGGCTGTAATCTTTATAGGAGGAGCTCTGGTGGCCTGGTGGCAAGAAGCTGTGCTGCAATCCTAAATGCACGTGGTTCAAATCCACCAGCTGCTTCGCGGGAGAAGGAAGGGCAATCTATTCTCATATCATTAACTACTTCTGAAAACTTGCTGGAGGGTCAGCTATGGGTTGGTTCCTACTCAACAGTACTCAACAACAAGAAATCTTTATAGGAGGGAGCTCTCTGACACAGTCTGAGTTGGCTGCTAATCATCTTGAGTTGTTCAAATCTATGAAGTAGCTACATGGGGGAAAGGTGGGAAATACTCTGTAATCACCATGAGATGGAACTGACTTGATAAGAGTGGGTTTAGGAGCCGATTGCCAGGTCTTTCTGCTGCAGACCTGTTAAGTGGGTTCAAACTGCTGACCTTTCAATTACCAACCAAACAATTACTAGACCACCAGTTGTTGTTGTTGTTGTTAAGGGCCATTAAGTCCAAACCAACTCACAGCTGACCTACCAGTGGGTTTTCAGAGGCTGCCAATCACATGGGAGGAGATCACCCATCTTTCTCCTATGAACCATCTGGTGGATTTGAACCACTTACCTCTGAGTTGGAAGAACAACTCTTTACCATTAGGCCCCCACCAAGGGTCCTATGCATACAAGTGCATGTACCTCTCTACTACCTTCAACCTTCAATTCCAACTCGAAACAGCCCTTCATCCGGTTTCAGAGGCTGTAGATCTGTGTAGGAGTAAATCTTTACTGCCCATCTTTCTAAGAGCAGCTGGTGGATTCAAATTTCTAGGTTTAACTTTTGGTTTAGCAACTCAACACTACACCACCAGGGCCCCTTATACATAGATAGGAAGACAGCTAGCTAGATAGATAGACAGATGATTGATTGATTGATTGAGGTATGGAGGGATGGATGGATAGACAGATAGGTGGCTGGGTGGTGGATGGATAGATAAAATCCATCGATGGATGGATAGACGGATGTTGTTGTTGTGTGTCTTTGAGTCAGAACTAATTCATAGATGATCCTCCAGTGGGTTTTCAGAGGCAGTAAATCACACAGGAGTAAATTGTCCATGCTCTTCCCATAGAGCAGCTGGTGGATTCTAAACACATGCCTTTCAGAGTGCAACGCATTTTCTTACCACTAATCATATATACAGAATTTTCCCTACAAAGGAGGTAATAAGTAATATGTGGGCATTCCTAATTATTTAGGTTGTATGAGCAAAGTAAGAGATCAACTGTTGAAGGCTCAAAAGAGGTTTGAGATTCTCTTATTATCAGACAAGGGAATTTTTCCTAAATAACTAGAATAAGTGGAGCTTTCACAATGTACCCGTTTTATTTATGGCTACAAAGGAGCATGAGTGAGAGGAGGGGGTAGTGCTAAGACACAGTTCCTATTATTGCGCTTCTCTATGGTACTCTCTCCTCAGCAGATACTGAATCATCAGTGTACGGTTTTTAAACACTTGTTCATGTCTAAGAAATTAACCCCACATTACTACAATTAACCAGTATAAATCTTGCTTTAGAGTTGTGCACGGCACCAGGAGTGCTTGCAGCAGAAGGTCAAGGACTGCAGCCTTTAGTATGGATTGAAGTTTAATATCAAGAAAACAAAGATTCTCACCACTGGGCCAGTTTGGCAGCACCATGATGGATGGAGAAGAGATTGAGGTTGTTAACAGTTATAGCTGTCTCTGCTCCACAATCAACACTTTTTGGGGCCTGCAGTCAAGAAATCAAAAGACAAATTGAATTAGGTAAAACTACTGTCAGGGATCTTTCCAGAGTACTGAGAAGCAACAATGTCAGTCTAGAAACTAAGGTGCACTTGATCCCGGCCTTGGTCTTCACAATTACTTGCTATGCATCAGAGAGCTGGATAATGATTAAGGATAATAGAAGAAGTGTTAATGCAGATAATGGATTAAGGATAACAGAAGATCATGCTAATGCGAAACTTATACTTGGACCAAGAGGCAGTCGTCAGAACAGAGCAAGGAAATACTGCATGGTTCAAAATTGGGAAGGGCATACAACAGGGATGTGTCCTGTCTCCATACCTTTTCAACCTATATGCAGGACAGATTATCCGGGAGGCTGGGCTCTATGAGGAGAAATGTGGGGTCAAGATTGGTGGAAGATCTATCAACAATCTGCGTTATGCAGATGACACAACCC
>NW_006399850.1:125020-135633 GCF_000299155.1 Elephantulus edwardii | reverse complement strand
AAACAAACAGATTCATCCTGGAGAGGGTTAAACCGGGCTGCTCCTTGGAGGGAAGGATTCTGAGGCTTCTTCTGACATACTTTGGATATGTTGTAAGGAGAGACCGGTCCTTGGAGAAGGACATCATGCTTGGGAGGGTGGAGGGCAGGTGCAGGAGGGGAAGGCCCTCTCGGAGGTGGATTGATTCAGTGACTGGGGTAATGGGGATGAGTGTGTCAGAGACAATGAGAATGGCACAGGACAGAACAGAGTTTAGGGCTGTTGTACATAAGGTCACTATGAGTCGCAAGGGACTAGATGGCACATAACTACAACAACAATAGAAGAATTGATGCCTTTGAGTTGTGGTACTGGAGAAGAGTCTTGGACATACCACTGACTGCCAATAAAACAAATAGGTCTAACTTGGAGAGAGTTAAATGAAGTTTCTCCTTGGAGGCTAGGATTTTGAAGCTCTTCTGCCTTACATACTTTGGACACGTGGCCAGGACTGATCCTTATAGAAGGACATCATGCTTGAAAGGGTGGAGGGACAGCACAGGAGAGGAAGATCCCAGATGAAATGGATTGATACAGTAACTAGGGCAATGGAGACAGGTGTGTCAGAGTCAGCGAGATTGACTTAGGACAGGGCAGGGTTCAAAGTTGCTATACATTAGATCGCTATGAGTCACAGGTGACTTGAGAGCACATAACAACAACAACAACAGTTTATTAATTGAATCCTGAAATTCTTACTTTTCTCCCTCCAATTTATGATCAAAACGGGGTCTGTGGAGAAGGAAAGGAAAGGTATTCAGACTCTCAACTACTGTCCATGTGTTTAAATCAAGTACATCTGTTTCATTTAAATGATACCATTTTTTAAAATAAAATTTTTACTTTAATTGCAATTAGTGCCCAGTGCCTTGACCCACTTACTTTCCAGCTCCACCCTACACCAGGATAACCCTTCACATCTGCCAAGTCCCTTCAGAAAATATTTTCCATTGTCCAGCCCATGATCTGACAGCTTGTGTCTGAAGCTTTCTTGGCTTCTGTGATTCCAAACACGTCAACTGCTGACATTTTTTTTCCTTTTGACTAGTGTCTCTTAAGTTTAGTTGTACTGTCTCCAAGGGAAGGTGACATATCCTGTAGAACTCCTGTGTAGATTATGTTTTCCTTTGTGCGTATCGCAATGGGAAAGTCTGCTGTTAGGGACCTCTCTAAAGTACTCAGGAGCAATGGTGTCTCTCTGGAGACTAAGGTGCGCCTGATACAGGCCATGGTCTTTGCAGTCGCTTGTTATGCATCAGAGAGTTGGACAATGACTAGGGAGGACAGAAGGAGAGTTGATGCCTTTGAGCTGTGGTGCTGGAGGAGAATACTGAATGTACCATGGACTCCCAGGAAAACAAACAGATTCATCTTGGAGAGGATTAAACCAAGCTACTCCTTGGAGGCAAGGATTCTGGGGCTTCGTCTTACATACTTTGGACATGTTGCCAGGAGGGACGGGTCCTTGGAGAGGGACATCATGCTTGGGAGGGTGGGGGGACAGCGCAGGAGGGGAAGACCCTCTATGAGATGGATTGATTCGGTGACTGGGGTAATAGGGATGTGTGTGTCAGAGGCAGTGCAGTTGGCGCAGGATAGAGTAGGGTTTAGGGCTGTTGTGCATAGGGTCGCTATGAGCCGCAAACGACTCGACAGCACATAACAACAACAACAACAATTGCAATTATGTGCTATGCATCAGAGAGTTGGACAGTGACTAGGGATGACAGAAAGACAATTGATGCCTTTGAGCTGTGGTGCTGGAGAAGAGTGTTGAATATACCATGGACTTCTAGGAGAACAAACAGGTTTGTCCTGGAGAGGGTGAAGCCAGAATGTTCCCTGGAGTCAAGGATTCGGAAGCTTCGTCTGACATACTTTGGGCATGTAGCAAGGAGGGACTGGTTCTTGGAGAGGGACATCGTGTTTGGGAGAGTGGAGGGACGGTGCAGGATAGAAAGACCCTCGATGAGATGGACCGATTCTGTGAATGGAATGGTGGGAACGAGTGTGTTTGAGGCGGTGAGGTTGGCACAGGATAGAATGGTGTTTAGGGCTCTTGTACATAGGGTTGCTATGAGTCGCAAGTGGCTCGATGGCACATAACAATAACAACAATTGTAATTTGCACAAAAGTTTACAGAAACGTTAGATTTTCACTCATTCATTGTTGCACTCCCTTCCCCCTCCCCTAGTTCACTTTCTTAAAAAAAGATATTCTTTCATTGTTTCACCATTACTTCCCCTGCCCCCAGTCCTCTTTGCAACGTACCTCTTATCCTGGGCTGTTGTTGTACATAATGCCTAATCATATATTCCTTTGAAACAGTTTTTTCCTTCATCTGTTCCAATGCAGCATTCATTATTTATCCCCTTTTCTTAGTTTCTCCCAACTCCCATGTTAGTCCTGTTTTATAACAGTGCAGTACACGTTCTTTTGTGACTGAGATATTTCACTCAGCATAATGTCCTCAAGGATCACCATGTTGTGTAATATTTCATTAGTTCCTTATTTTTTTCAGTCAGTGCTGCATAATATTCCATTGTGTGAATATACTCTAGTTTTTCTATCCATTCATTTGTTGATAGGCACTTGGGTTGCTTCTATCTCTTTGCTATTGTGAATAAAACACCAATGAACATGGATGTGCATATACCATTTGGGTGGCAGCTCTGGTTTCTTTAGGGTATATTTCTAGCAGTGGCGTTGCTGGGTCAAGTGGTATTTCTCTTTCCTTTTTGAGAAAGCACAATACTGCCTTCCATTGTGGTTGCACCATTTTATACTCCCACTAGCAGTAAAGGGTTCCAATCTTTCCACGACCTCGCCAATATTTGTTGTTTTCTGCTCTGCTCAACTTTACTGTTGTTACTGGGATGAAATGATACTTCATAGTTATTTTTATTAGCATCTTTCTGAGAGCTAGGGATTTTGAACATTTCTTCTTATGTTTATTTGCTATCTGAATGTCTTCTTTGATGAAGTATCTGTTCATATCCTGTGCCCATTTCGCTATTGGTTTGTTTACCCTTTTCTCCTTGAGGTACTGGAGTATTCTATAAATTTTAGATATGAGTCCCTTATCAGATATGTCATTATCAAATATGTTTTTCCCAGTCTGTGACTTTCCTTTTTACCCTATTGAAGAAGTTTTTTGATATGCATAGGCATTTGACTTTTAGAATGTCCCATTCATATATTTTATTCTCTCCTGGTTGTATGTTTTTCAAGATGCTTAGAAGGCTGTTCATATTGTTAATTAGGTCTTCTAAAGTTCTTCCAAGTTTTTCTCTGATGAAGTTCATAGTCCTTGGTATAGATGGTACCATTAACCACTTCTTTCCTATTCCTCAGATCCCCAAATGTGTAATGAATGGGGCTAGGGGATCCCAACAGCTGCAAATTTCCAACATAGTATTCCCGAAATAGTGTCAAATGACTGGGGATGAAGTTTGAGTGATTCTAGATGATTTATTCAGCCACTTAGTCATCGTTCCTTGGGGAGAACAAGAAGAGGCTTTTGTTTGTGTGTCTGTGTGTAGGGTGTGAGTGGCAACAAGAAGAAAATAGCCATAGAATAAAGCCTTAGTCCTCTTTTTTCTCCTACCAAAAGAGGTCTTTATCTTCAAATTATTATAAAAACATCATAAAATAGAATATGTACTATACTGTATACTGTGACTTTTCTATGTTGCTTTTTCATATTTTCTGAGAAATATTCTTTTTCCTGTTATCTTTTTTAAAAGTGAGTAATTCACAATATTTTAACCATAAAATAATGAAGTGTTACATATATAAAGTTAAAAAAAAAAACCACCCAAAACCAAAGTCTCTTTCCTTGGTCCTTGCCTAAACAACCTCTCCCTCTCCCAATATTTACTTTTTTAAGAAGTCCAGATTTTTTAAAACTACTACCTTCATTTGGGACAATTTCATAGTTATAGGATGCATATTGTAAGCAACTGGAAAATTCTAAATTACAGAAAATAAAATGCAGAAAACACTCAAAATGAACCCAACAGTGTAGTGAAACCCCAGAAAATGTCAAAGAAAATTATGGCATGGTGTCTAAATACAGATCAGGGTAACACACTTGAGAAAGTAGGAAGAAGACACATAGACCCAGAAATAATTTGGGTTTGCTTCTGCTGCTTCCACTAGCTAACTGAATATCATTGGGCAACTTTAGTTATTCCCAGTTGTAAAGGTGGCATGACCACAGCAGCATGGAAGGAGATTATGTAGACAAAGTACCTAGCCAATGCCTAATGAGAGGCATGCTAGATCTTCCCTTCTCTAAAGGGAACTCTCATCTCTAAAGGAAATTTACTGGTGAGGTTCTAGTCATATCTGTGTGTTTGCAGGGAGAACAATAATTCTTAATGTTGCATACTATTTAAAAAGGAGAAAAAAAATTACTATTTACTTTCCTACCATCCTGCTCAGAGTATGTTAGTGTTTTATAGAGGTTACGTGAAACACACGATGCAGAAATGAGTTGCAGTGCATTTAAATTGAAGCACAATGCTCAGATTACAAAACCCTGTAAATGGTGGGCATGTTATCCCTTGGAATCAGGCCTTCATTAAGTGGCTAATACAAAGAGCAAACTGACCAATTGGGAAAACTGTTGCAAGAACACAGATTTATTTTTAAATTATGAGTGTAATATTAGTTAGCCTGGCTATTTGGGAGTTCAGAAGGTTAGGTGCAATGATTCATCCATTTTGGACACCAAGTAAACCATTCTGCAATCATAAAAGGGTAAGAACATCTTATAGGAAACCTCTGTTTATCATACTGTGGTGACTTGTGTACTGCTGTGACGCTGGACTATGTCACCAGTATTTTTAAAAACAGCAAAGTCACCCATAGTGAATACATTGGCACTTTCAGACAATGACACATTAGGAAGAAATGCCAGATGTTACACTTCTCAAAATTGTTAGTGAAAACTCTCTATGGATCACACAATATGGTTTGAAACTTCAACTCACTTACTTCGGACATGTCATCAGGAGAGACTAATTGCTGAAGAAGAAGCCATCGTGCTTGGTAAAGTGGAGGGCAGACAAAAGCAAGGAAAAACCCTCGTGTATTGACACAATAGCTTGAAGCCTTGGACTCAAACACACTGATGATCAGAAAGCTGGCACAGAACGGGTCAACATTTCATTCTATTATATGTGGAGTCATAGAAGTAAAAGACAACCTATTGGCAAGTAATAACAGTAACCAATTTTGTGGGAGGTAAATAATCAAACTTAATGGCAGAGAGAAATCAGTGACATTTTAGAGGGAGCCACATGTGTTTTCGGTGCTCTGTAAAGCCTTGAGTGCCCTCTACTGGTTATCTTCCAGAAAGCCATGGCGCAAAGGTTTGAATTAGTGCCTTGAAGATACATGGTCCTTTGTCCCCTATAATTGCACTATTAAGTGATTGCACTACAGGTTTATAGACTGAAATACCAACAACCTATTTACTGGTGGTGGAAACTAGAATGTGAAACTTAATTCCTTAATCAGTAGTATGTCCAAAGATGCCATTTTAAATGCAGTCAAGTATGTCTGCTGGATTCCAAATTCTAAAGTAATCAATATTTGAGAATATTTAGATGGACTAAAGTGGTGGCCTCCAAAAAAAGGTCTTAATGCATTTTACACATAAGAGAACCTCTCTGTGCTAGTTTTCAACTTCCAGTGAGTCTGTAAATATTTCTAAATAAAAAGTTAAAAAGACATACTCATGACTTTATACTATGTGACTTCAAACTCACTTGAATCTTTCTTTAAATTCCTTGAACCATAAATAAAAGAAAATGTCAAATACAAACACAGAAAAGTAGATATCAATTTTAAAAAATAAAATTTTTAAAAGTGGGTATCATTTTCACCATCTACTCATATGAAAGTTCAAGCTGAAGCTGAGGAAAATTAAACCAAATCCACGGGAACCAAAATATAATTTTGAGTTCATCCCATCTGAATTTCAGAATCATCTCAGGAACAGGTTTGAGACCTTGAACACTAATGAGCAAAGACCTGATGAGTTGTGGGAGGATGTCTAAAGTCAGCCAGGAAGAGTGCAGACGGTCATTACAAAGACAGAAGAGGAAGAAAAGACCAAAATGGATGTCAGAAGAAACTCTGAATATTGCACTGGAGCGCAGAGAAGCCAAAGCACAAGGAAGAATTCAAGATACTAAAGAGATGAACAGAAGATTCCAAAGGGTAGCACAGGATGACAAAGCAAAATATTACAATGAAATGTGCAAGGAGCTGGAGTCGGAAAATCAAAAGGGCCGAACTCACTCAGCATTTCTTGAGTTCAAGGAACTGAAGAATAAATTAAACCTCGAGTTGCTATAATCAAGGATGCTTTAGGCAAAATATTAAATGATCCAGGAAGTATTAAAAGAAGATGGAAAGAATATACTGGATCACTGTATCAAAAGGAACTCACAGACACAGAAGAATTTAATGAAATCACATATGAGCAAGAGCCTATGATGATGAAGGAAGAAGTTCAAGCTGCTTTGAATAGCAAAAAATAAAGCCCCAGGAATAGATGGTATACCAATTGACATACTTCAGCTAACAGATGCTACCTGGACGTGCTCATCAAGTTGTGCCAAGAAATCTGGAGAACAACCACTTGGCCAACTGACTGGAAGAGATCTATATTTGTTCCCATCCCAAAGAAGGGTGACCCAACAAAGTGTGGAAACTATAGAACGATATCATTGATTTCGCACGCAAGCAAGATTCTACTGAAGAGTATCCAAAAATGACTGGAACAGCACATCAGCAGAGAACTGCCAGAGTCCAGGCTAGGTTTAGAAAGGGTCATGGTACTAGAGATATTGTAGCTGATGTTAAATGGATCTTAGCTGAAAGCAGGGAATACCAGAAGAATGTCTATCTTTGTTTCATTGATTATGCAAAGGCGTTTGACTGTATGGATCATAACAAACTGTGGCTGACTCTGAGAAGAATGGGAATCCCAGAACACTTGATCCTGCTAATGAGAAACCTATACTTGGACCAAGAGGCAGTCGTCAGAACAGAGCAAGGAAACACCACATGGTTCAAAATTGGGAAGGGTGTAGGCCAGGAATGTGTCCTAGCTCCATACCTTTTCAACCTGTATGCAGAGCAGATTATCCGAGAGGCTGGGCTCTATGAGGAGAAGTGTGGCATCAGGATTGGTGAAAGATCTATTAACAATTTGTGTTATGCAGATGACACAACCTTGCTTGCTGAAACTGAGGAGTACCTGAAATGCTTGCTGCAGAGAGTCAAGAACTGCAGCCTTCAGTATGGATTGAAGCTCAATGTCAAGAAGACAAAGATTCTCACCACTGGACCAACTGGCAGCATCAGGATGGATGGTGAAGAGATTGAGATTGTTAACAACTTTAGTCTGCTTGGCTCCACGGTCAACACTCTTGGCACCAGTAGCTAGGAAATAAAAAAAAACATGTTGTGATGGGAAAGTCTGCTGTTAGGAACCTCTCCAGGGTACTGAAGAGCAATGGTGTCACTCTGGAGACTAAGGTGCCCCTGATACAGGCCATGGTCTTTGCAATCACTTATTATGCATCAGAGAGTTGGACAATGACTAAGGAGGATAGAAGGAGAATTGATGGCTTTGAGCTGTGGTGCTGGAGAAGAGTACTGAATATACACTGGACTGGCAAGAAAACAAACAGATTCATCCTAGAGAGGGTTAAAACAGGCTGTTCCTTGGAGGCAAGGATTCTGAGGCTTCGTCTGACATACTTTGGACATGTTGTAAGGAGGGAGAGGTCCTTGGAGAGGGACATCATGCTTAGGAGGGTGGAGGGATGGCGTAGAAGGGGAAGACCATCTATGAGGTGGATTGATTCAGTGACTGGGGTAATAGGGATGGGTGTGTCAGAGGCCATGCGATTGGCACAGGATAGAGCAGGGTTTAGGGCTGTTGTACATAGTGTCGCTATGAGTCACAAACGACTCAACGGCCCATAAAGACAACAACAGGTAAAATTTAAAATTGTATTTTCTATTGTTTTTTCTTCTTTCTCTTGTTACTAGCCCTTTCTGCTAGTCCTCCAGAGAACTTCAAGAACCCAAGAAGAACAGGTATCCACAATAATCTACCAACTGAGCTGACAAATGCTGTGTACCAGCTCATTGTATTTCATGAATCTTTAAACAACAGAGCCTTTAACTTTGAATGAAATAGTAGCCAGAATCCATGAATTAATTTCATTCATTCTCTTTTTTTCTAATTCTACAGTTATTGTTGGAAGGAGGAGTGGCATCCACTTCCATAATAGCTTGCCTCTGGAAACCCTATGAACCTGGAGAAAGGATGAAAGACACCCAAGCGTTGAGGACTCTCCTTCATAGGGTCGCTATGAGTCACCTGCGACTCCACGGCACTTAACAACAACACAGCTATTGGAACCCTATTATGAGCTACACATTATTTGTCATCAATATGTGTCACGTGTACTAAATATAATCCCCAAATGTGGATAGAGTTCTTTTTCACATTAAAATTAAGCAATTTTAATCCAAAAAAATTTAATCCAAAAGCATATCTCTTCTTTTCCCTCACCATAAGTCTTGTCTGTAACTCAAGAGCCTCAGACAGCCAATCCAGGAGGCTATGCCTCTGTACTCCTTTTAATTTGCCTACTGGCTTCTATTCTGAGTGTAGGAACTCAAATTTAGATGGCTTCCTTCCATTTCCCTTTGTACTTCACCCGCCGTCGCCCTAGATTGTCTCATCACCACCACAGATACCTACAGTGGTCTTAGAAGAGGAAGGAAGAATATTCTCTCCCTCCTTCCTCAGTGTTATATACACAAAAGACAAAAAAATCCCAAACTACTTTCTTTTAAAGAATATTTAGCGAAAACATAGCAATTCAACAATTTCTACATGTACAACTTAGTGACATTAACTATTCTTCAAGTTATACAACTGTTTTCACTATTCTTTTCCAAACTATCCCACCATCCTTAGCATAAACCCATTCATCATAAGTTTCTCCCCTAAACTTTCAAGTTGCTCTTGTCAATGTGATCACATAGAGATAATTTTTTAAAGCATAATGCGCAAAAGAAACACTCTTTACTAATTAAGATTGACGTTGTAAATTATTTCCTTTTACTTTGATATGCTTCAATGTGTTTCCTTTAGATTTGGCTTCTCAACATTCCAGTGCAATCTTTAGAATCTCTTCTGACATCAATTTTGATTTTTTTTTCTCCTCTGTTTTTGTAATGAGCTTTTGCTTTCTTCGTAAATTATATCCTTTATATCATCCCACAACTCATCTGGTGTTCTATCATTAGTGTTCAATGCCTCAAACCTATTCTTAAAAAGATCACGAAATTCAGATGGAATTTATTCAAGAATATATCTTGGTTTCTGTGGCCTTATTTTAATTTTCTTTGGCCTCAATATGAACTTCTGTATGAGTGATTTGATGATCTGACCCACACTCTGCCCCAGCCTAATTTTGACTGCTTCTCTAAAGATTTCTTCCAGAAATGTAGTCAATCTGCTTCCTATTTAGTCCATTAGATAAAATCCACATATAAAATCATCTTTTGTGTCTTTTAGAAAAACTATTTGCAATGAATAAATCATTGTAAATACAAAATTCAATCATTCTATTTCCAGCTTCATTTCTATCACCAAGACCATATTTTGCAACTATTGTTCCTTCTTCACTGTTTCCTACTTTTGTATTCCAGTCACCAATTATCATTAACACATCCTGATTGCATGTTTTGTCAATTTCAGACTACAAAATTTGGTAAAAACTCTCAATTTCTTCGTCTTTGGCACTAGATGTCAGAGCATATACTTAAATAATAGTCGTATTAATGGGTCTTCCTTGTATATATATGGATATTATCCTAGCATTCACAACATTGTATTTCAGAACAGAACTTGAAATAGATTTTTTTGCTATGAATGCAACACCATTCTTCTGTTTTCATTCACTGGATATTATGCCATATGATTATCTGATTCAGAGTGGCCATAGCTGGTCCATCGCATCACACTAATGCCTAGTATGTCAATATTCATGCATTCCTTTTCCTTTTTAACAATTTCCAATTTTCCAACAACACTCAAGCTAAGTACTTTCTATGTACCAAGAACGAACAATGTTTGTTATTGATTTTCCTCATTGCAACTGACTTCCAATCTGGGCTCAAGCACTATACAACTATAACTGTCCTCTTTGTTTAGCATTCATGGGGTTTTCAAAAGACTTTTATTTAGGAAGTAGATGACCTATCCTGCTTCCTAGTCTGTCTTAATCAGGAAGCTTTACCAAAACCCATCCACTGATGGGAAACTTTGTTGGAATTTGACACACCAGTGGCAAAGATTTCAGTGTCACACCAACTGCAACTAATTGCAGTACAGCAAAATGACAGACAAGTACTGACCACTTATAACAAAGTTCTCTCCAAGAAAAATCAATAGCAGGCCCAAGGAATGCAGGCCCAAGGGCCCAACCAACTTTTATTTTTTTTTCTATAATTATATTTTATTAATTTT
>NW_006399850.1:122479-123960 GCF_000299155.1 Elephantulus edwardii | reverse complement strand
TCTCCACAACCTCGCCAGCATTTGTTGCTTGCTGTTCTGTTAAATTTTGCTATTTTGACTGGGGTGAAATGATATCTCATAGTTGTTTTAACCAACCAACTTTTAAATACAAAGGCCCACCCACAAGATCCTGTTTGTCTACACAAGAAGCTTCCCAACCAAGCTAATTGTAAATAAGATCAGATACAGTTAATCAGCAAGAGCTGAAGAGATTATTTCAAAGGGCTGTTCAGGAGGACAAAGTATTATAATGGAATATGCAGAGAGCTTGAATTGGAGAATAAAAAGGGAAGAGTTTGCTCTGCATTCCTCAAGCTGAAAGATCTGAAAGACAAATTTAAGCTTTGTGACGCAATGTTGAAAGATGCTATGGGCAATATATTGAATTATCCGGAAAGCATCAAAAGAAGATGGAGGGAGGGAATACACAGAGTCAATATACCAGAAAAAAAATTGACTGATATTGAAAAATTTCAGGATGTGCCATATGAACATTTCTCCTCATAGAGCCCAGCCTCCCCAATAATCTGTTCTGCATAGAGATTGAAAAGGTATGGAGATAGGGCACATCCCTGGTGAATACCCTCCCCAATTTTGAACCATGCAGAATTCCCTTGTTCAACTCTGATGACTGCCTCCTGGGGTTCTGGGATCCCCATTCTTCTCAGAGTTAGCCGAAGTTTGTTGTGGTCCACATAGTCTAACGCCTTTGCATGGTCAATGAAGCATAGCTAGACATTGCTCTGGTACTCCCTTCTTTCATGTAACATTAGCTACAATATCCCTAGTACCACGACCCCTTCTAAGCCCAGACTGAATTTTTGGCAGTTCTCCTTTGATGTGCTGTTCCAGTCATTTTTGGAAAAATCTTCGGCAGAATCTTGCAAGTGATAGTAATGATATTGTTTCATAATTTTCACACTCTATTGGATCAACTTTCTTTGGAATAGGAACAAATATCAATCTCTTCCAGTCAGTTGGCCAGGTGCTTGTCCTACAGATTTCTTAGCACAACTTGGTGAGCACATCTAGGTCAGCATTTGTTTGTTGAAATAAATCAATTGGTATACCATCAATTCCTGGGGCCTTGATTTTTGCCAATTCTTTGAGAGCAGCGTGAACTTCCTCCTTCATTATCACAGACTCTTGCTCATACTCATGAAATTCTTCTGTGTCCACCAATTCCTTTTGGTGCAATGACTCCGTATACTCTTTCCATCTTCTTGTAATTATTTTTTTATTTCGTTATCTACCTCATGCACTTGCTGCAGAGGGTCATGCAAGGACTGCAGCCTTCAGTATGGACTGAGGCTCAATGTTAAGAAGACAAAGATTCTCACCACTAGACCAAATGGTAGCATCAGGATGGATGGCGAAGAGATTGAGATTGTTCACAGCTTCAGTTTGCTCAGCTCCACGGTCAACACTCTTGGCACCAGTAGCCAGGAAATAAAAAAACGTATTGTGATGGGAAAGTCTGC
>NW_006399850.1:106000-118946 GCF_000299155.1 Elephantulus edwardii | reverse complement strand
GCTATGGTGTTGGAGAAGAGCACTGAACATTCCGTGGATGTCCAAGAGAATGAACAGATATGTCTTGGAGAGGGTGCAGCCAGAGTGTTCTTTGGATGCAAGAATGATGAGGCTTCACCTCACATATTTTGGGCATGTTGTTAGGAGAGGCTATTCCTTAGAGAGGGACATGATGTTGGGAAGGGTGGAGGATTGGCGAAGGCGAGGAAGACCCTCAACCAGGTTGAATGACCTGGTGACTGCTGCATTGGACTCTTGTGTGTCAGAAAGTGTGAGGATGGTGCAGGATGGGACTAGGTTGGATGGCGCAGGACAAGATTGGGTTCAGATCTTTTGTTCATAGGGTTGCAATCAGTCGTACTCAACTTGATGGCACCTAACAACAACAACACTTAAAACTTGAGCCACAATCAACACCCACAGTAAAAGGAGAAATCAAAAGACATGTTGCATTCGGAAAATCTCCTGTCAAGGACCTAGGCAGAGTTCTAAAGAGCAAAGATGTTGGTTTAAAGACTAAGATGTGGATGTGCCTTGGTATTTTCACTTGCTTCCTGTGCATCTGAAAATTGGTCAGTGTATAAGGAAGACCAAAGAATGTCTTTGAATTGTGATGCTGGAAAAGAGTATTAAGTGTACTATCAAAATAACAAGCAAATCAGTCTTTTTAAAAAATTTTTCTTAAAGAAAGTGCAACCAGAGTGTTCCTTAGAGACAAGGATGGTGAAATTTATCTCACTTTGGGCATATTTTCAGGAGGAACCAGCACTTGGATAGAGACGTCATACAGGGAAATGTAGAGGGTCATTGAAACAATGGAAAACTCTCAACAAGATAAAGTGATGTGAGGACTATACAATGGGCATGAGCATGACAGAGATTATGGGGTTGGTGAAGGATAGGACAAAATTACACCTGTCACACATAGAGTTGCTTTGAGTAGTAGTCAACGCCACCTAAGAACAATTAAGTTAAACTATTGGTTGATTTAAAGCTGTCTTTAATGGATAGTGTTGCTTTAAATCTGAAGTGTAAGGATTATCCAGGCCATCTCCAAGCCTCGAGAAAGTTTAGATTCTATGAAATAACCAAGGTCTAGACTGTTTAGTCCCATCTATAATTATCTTGATATATATATATATAACAGATATTCACAGTGCTGTCATAGTTGAAATATTGTTGGGGATCTGCCTCTCTCCCCCTGTCTTTTTTCTGCATTTCTACCCTCTCAAGTTGCTGGACAACAGGTACCTATGTGGAACTGTGGCATTTTATAGAACATAGAACTGATAAAGACTCCAGATCTATAGCTGACCACTGAAAAATGGTGAAAGTTGCCAATATCAACCTCCATCACAGTAAAAAATCTGTATAACTTTAGACTTCTCAAAAACTTAACTAGTAATTACTTAGTTAACAAACTGAAAGCCTTACTGCAAAAGGAACAGATGTAATGTGAAGGTGTCAGTGTCTGACTTCTGCCCATTTCATAAAGGGAAACTTTCCCCGTCAATAATATCCATAACAGCAAACAGATAGCTAGGTCAGACATGCCACTCACCATGCTCCTGACCCATTTCTACAAAGACTGACTCTTTCTGACAATATGCTCAAACTACGTGCAATGAAGTTTCACCATCCTTGACTCCAAGGAACACCCTGGTTGCACTTCCTTCCAGTCAGTTGTATTTGTTCTTTCGGCAGCCCATGGGATATTCAATACTCATGGTAATAACCACCATTCAACAGCATCGATTCTTCTTGGGTCTTTTTAATTGAGTCTTCTTTAGTCATTAATACATGTAACACTCAAGCAACAAATGCTGGCGAGGTTGTGGAGAAACTGGAACCCTTATTCACTGTTGGTGGAAGTGTAAAATGGTGCAACCACTGGGGAGGGCAGTATGGCGCTTTCTCAAAAAGTTGCAAATAGAGACACCATTTGACCCCGCAATACCACTACTGGGAATATACCCTGAAGAGACCATAGCTGACATCCAAGCAGATATATGCACACCCATGTTTATTGCAGCTTTGTTCACAATAGCAAGGAGTTGGAAACAACCTAAGTGCCCATCAACAAACCGAATGGATAGAGAAGCTGTGGTTTAGTCACACAATGGAATACTATGCTGCACTGAAAAGGAACTCATGCAATATTATTCAAAATGGTTGACTCTGGAGAACATTATGCTGAGTGAAGTATCCCAGTCACAAAAGGACAAATATTGCATGGTGCAACTGTTGTAAAAGAGGACTGACCTTGGGGCTGGGGAGAGACTGAGAAAGATGGGTTCAATAATGTATACTGCACTGAAACAAATGAGGGAGAAAACTGTTTAAAGGGGATATGTGATTAGGTATTTCTGTCATGACAGGAGTCTAGAGCAATGGCTACATGGTGGAGTGGACCTGGGGGAGGGTTTGTAAAACAATGAAAGAATTTTTCTTTTACTTTTCAAAGAGGGTAATGTCCTAGGGGGAGAGGCTTGGGAGGGGAGAAATGTGCAACAATGAATGAATGGAAATCCAAAGTTTCTGTAAATTTTTACTGAAACTAGTAATAAATTTAAATTAAAAAAATGATATGTAATACTGACAACAACTCCTGTCAAGGACCTCTTAAAAGTGTTAAAGAGAGAAGATATTAAAGATTAAATTGTGCCTGATCCAAACCATGGCATTTTCAACTGAGTCTGAAGTTTGAACAATCAGTAAGGAAAACTAAAGGATAATTGATGTTTTTGAGAATCATGAGATTCTCACTCTTTAAAAAAAAAAAATAATGAAAGTTTGCAGAGACTTTGGATTTCCATTTATACATTGTTGAACACTTTCCTCCCTACCTCTCTGTTCACTCTTCTCCTTGAAGAGAAAAATAAAATCGTTCATTGTTATACAATCCTTCCCCACCATCCAAGTCCATTTTACTATGCCCCTCTTATTCTGGACTCTTGTCATGAAAATAATACCTAATCATACATTCCTTTTAAACTGTTCTCTCCCTCTTCTCTTTCAATGCCGTATACATTCTTTATCCCCCCTTTTCTTAATTTCTCCCCAACCCTGATGTCAGTCCCGTTTTACAACAGTGGCAATATTCCTTCTGTCACTAAACTATTTCGCTCAGCATAATGTCCTCCAGAGTCATCCGTTTTGTATAGTATTTCATGAGTTCCTTGTTTTTCAAGGCAACATAAAATTCCATGTGTGAATATACCACAGTTTCTCTATCCATTCATTTGTTGATGGGCACTTGAGTTGTTTCCAACTCTTTGCTATTGTGAACAAAGCAGCAATAAACATGAGTGTGCAGAGAGAGTTCACTCTTTATTATTATATGCAATTTACTGGGGAGACAAGTTACATGGCATTTTTTTTAAAAAAATCTGTATGTATTTGGACCCACACAGTTCAGACCCATGGTTTGTTTTTTGTTTTTTGTTTTTTTTAGAACTATCGAGAACTGCTAAGAAACCCTCACTTTAACAGATGAAAAAAAATGAGGTTAAGGGATCCAAACCACTGATCTCAGACTTAAACCTACATTTTCTGGTTTTAAGTCCTTTGTTCTTTCTGTTCATTATGTTAATTCTCTTTTACCACTGTGATTTATTACCTTCTGTCCTACTCCCTCTGAGCCCAAGCTTAGGTAGTTATATATTGAAAAGCAATCTCATTGACTAATTTATAATTGGATGGTTATGGATAATAATAGCTTGATAAATTGCTTTTAACAAGGTGTATCTGTCATTGTCCCAAGGGAAAGCATATGGCACACTCACATTAGGGTAATTCAAGGATTGTTTATACAAGTGCATGAAGTTTGTGGGGAGACTTGTATCAGCTTCTCACCACCCCTAGGGCCTGCTTGAAATGATGAAAGGAGAAAGTAATTTCTCTAGAGAGTCCCTCTTTCTGTGGGTGGGGGCCACCTCGCACTTGCACAACCTCACTGCCATGTGCAATCACTATGACTCCAGCTCTGTGTCCGCCTCCCTCCTTGGAGACACTTCTAACATAACTTCCACTAGCCTGGCAGAGTACTTAGCAGGAAAGATCAACAAACAGATGTTTTTCATCTATAATCTTCAGAACACAGACAGCAGCTTTGCATTACTGGTAGAAAACAGGATCAAGAAAGAAATGGATGCTTTTCCAGAAAAGTTATAGATGAGTGACAGAAGCTAGAATTTGAAACTTAATATATGATTATCATTTTTAATGTTGTTGTTATGTGCCATCAAGTCACTTATGACTCATAGCAACCCTATGTACAACAGCCCTAAATTCTGCTCTGTCCTGTGCCAATCTTACCTGTCTCTGTCAAACCTACCCCCATCAAGGGGGGTAGGTCACTGAATCAAGCCATCTCATCGAGGGTCTTCCTCTCTTGTACTATTCTATCATCCTTCCAAGCATGATGTCCCTCTGCAAAGACTGATCCCTCCTTGCAACATATCCAAAGTATGTCAGACAAAGCTTCAGAATCATTGCCCCCACGGAGCAACATGGTCTTACCCTAAGATGAACCTGTTCTCCTATCAGTCCATGATATATTCAATACTCTTCTCCAGCACCACAGCTCAAAGTTATCAATTCTCCTTCTATCATAATAAATTTATTTTATTTCATAGTCTGACACTAAAAAAAAATAATAATTTCTTCTATTCAGTTGACCAGGTAGCTGTCCTCCAGTTTTCTTGTCACAACCTGGTCAGCACATCCATGGATGCATCCGTTCACTAAAATATGTCAATTAGTATTCCATCAATTCCTGGGCCCTTTTTTTTTCCAATTCCTTCAGAGCAGCTTGAACGTCATCATTTATTACCACTGATTCTTGATTCTATGCCACTTCCTGAAATGGTTCTGTGTCATCCAATTCTTTTCGGGACAGTGACTCCATGTATTCCTTCCATTTTCTTTCAATACTTTCCTGATTCATTAAAGATTTTACCTATAGCATCTTTCAGTATGCAACTCCAGGCTTGAATTTGTACTTCAGTTCTTTTCAGCTTGAGAAATGCTGAGCGATTTCTTCCCTTTTGATTTTCTAAATCCAGCTCTTTGCACAGTTCGTGATAATACTTTGCTTTGTCTTCACGGACTGCCCTTTGAAATCATCTGTTCAGCTCTTTTACTTCCTGATTTCTTCCCTTTGTTTTGTCTTCTTAGTGTTCTTGTGCAATATTCAGAGTCTCCTCTGACATCCATTTTGGTCTTTTCTTTCTCCTCTTTCTTCGTAATGATCTTTTGTTTTCTTCATGGATAATATCTTTGATGTCATCTGTTGGCTTATTTAGTCTTTTTTGTTCATTAGTGTTCACTGCCTCAAACTTGTTCTTGAGATGGTTTTCAAATTTGGGTGGGATAGACTCAAGATCATGGTTTGTTTTACATTTATTTGGCTTCAATTTGAACTTACACATAATAGTAGATCATCTGTTCCAAAGTCAACACCTGGCCTGGTTTTCACAGCTGATAATGAGCCTCTCCAACTCTTTTTTCCACACATGTAATCAACCAGATACCTGTTACAGTCTATCACATGTGGTCCATGTGTGTAGTTGTACACATGTATGTGTACACATGTGTGTATTTTATAAAAGATATTTGCAATGAAAAAAATCACTGATTGTACAAAGTTCTAGAATTCTATTCCAGCTTTATTTCTGTCACCAAGCCTGTATTTTCCAACTAGAGATGTTTTTAAGTGCAGTCAAGTCGAGTACAAATCATAGTGACCCTATTAACAAATGATCTGAACCCTCTTCTCTCCTGCACCATCCTCACACTTCCTGACACACATGAACCCATTCCAGCAGTCACCATGTCAACCCACCTGAGGCTGAGGGTCTTTCTCTCCTTCGTTGACCCTCCACCCTTCACAGCATCATGTCCTTTTCTAAGGAATAACCTCTTCTAGCAACATGCTCAAAGTATGTGAGGTGAGCCTCATCATTCTTGCCTCCAAAGAGCACTCAGGTTGCACCCTCTTCAAGACATATCTGTTAATTCTCTTAGCCATCCATGGGATGTCCAGTACCCTTCTCCAATACCACAGCTCAAAGGCATCTATTCTTTTTCTGTCATCCTTTATCATTGTCCAGCTCTCAGATGCATAGCAAGTAATGAGAAAAGATGATGGCCCGAATAAGATACACCTTAGTCCTTAAACTGACATCGTTACATCTTAAGAATTTGGAGAGGTCCCTAACTGCAGATTTTCCCAGTGCAGTGCATCTCCTTATTTCCTGACTGCTAGCACCAAGGGTGTTAATTGTGGATCCAAGCAAGATGATGCTGCCTATTGGTCCAGTGGTAAGAATCTTTGTTTCCTTCATATTGAGATGTAATCCATAGTGAAGACTGCATTCCTTGAGCTTCTGCAACAAGTGTTACAGTTAGGGATTTTACAGTGGAAGTGATAGCCTTTCCCAGCGCCACACAGATGGTTGGGAAATTGGAAGAACTTTGCTGATAGGAACTCAAGGCATGAATCACTTCCAAGGTAAGGGGTTTGTACGATGTCTCAGAAGCTTATGAAAGACATGATATGATGAGATGCACAAGTCAATACAAGTCAGCCAAAAAAGTGGAAGTGGAGTGTTGGGGGAGGCAGTAAAGTCAAATGACTAATTTTGTGGTATATCACAATAGTACCCACCACTCTTGGACATATTCCCCACCATTATTGCACACTCTTCATTCTTAACCTTCAGATTCTTTTCTCCATATTTTTTTTCAGAATCTAGGATCAAGGAATCAAGGATTCTCACCACTGGACCAATTGGCAGCGTCAGGATGGACAGCAAAGAGATTGAGATTGTTCACAGCTTCAGTTTGCTTGGCTCCACAGTCAACACCCTTGGCACCAGCAGTCAGGAAATCAAAAAGCGTATTGCGATGGGAAAGTCTGCTGTTAGGGACCTCTCTAAAGTACTCAAGAGCAACTGTCTCTCTGGAGACTAAGGTGCGCCTGATACAGGCCATGGTATTTGCAATCGCCTGTTATGCATCAGAGAGTTGGACAATGACTAGGGAGGACAGAAGGAGAGTGGATGCTTTTGAGCTGTGGTGCTGGAGAAGGGTACTGAATGTACCCTGGAGTGCCAGGAAAACAAACTGATTTATCTTGGAGAGGATTAAACCAAGCTACTCCTTGGAGGCAAGGATTCTGGGGCTTCGTCTGACATACTTTGGACATGTTGCCAGGAGGGACGGGTCCTTGGAGAGGGACATCATGCTTGGGAGGGTGGAGGGACAGCGCAGGAGGGGAAGACCCTCTATGAGATGGATTGATTTGGTGACTGGGGTAATCGGGATGGGTGTGTCAGAGGCAGTGCGGTTGGCGCAGGACAGAGCAGGGTTTAGGGCTGTTGTGCATGGGGTCGCTATGAGTCAGAAACGACTCGATGGCACATAACAACAACAACAACAAGCTTTTTTAATGTTAATGTTTAAAAACAAGTATCCATGCCAGTGAGGGTACTGGTGGGGAAAAAGAAAAAGGTAAAAGGGGAAGGAGTTCTGTCTTATTGGTATTAAAACTCCAGATATATCCAATTGTAGATTTCATAGTCACCCAAACACACATGATCCTTGAAAATGGCGTACCACTTCTTAAGAACAATTTTGTTGCAATGGGTGCCAGTTTGGCTGCAATTAGCTTATTAAGATCTCCAATAGGGTCATTAATAATGCACTTAACACAGACCTTCTTCCGTAGATGGTCAGAAAAACCACCTCGAGCCTTCTGACTGCAGCTCAAATCTACTTGAAGCTAGCAACACAATCTTTTAGTTTAAATGCTAAGATTGACTTCTCCATACTTTTTATAATTTGTCTTATCACCCGACTATGTACTATCTGGGCAACTCCATGTGTTCATATTTTATTATTGTATTCAACTGCTTTCTCTTCCCAACCATTTTTCTTTATTCCCCATTGTAAAAAAAGGAACCATGGTTAAGCAGTATGATTAAGCATTGGGACACTAACTACAAAATTAGTGATTTGAGTTCATCAGCTGCTCCAAGGGAGAAAGATAAGATGGTCTACTTATCTAAGGATTACAGCCCTGGACACCTTGTAGTTTTACCCTGTTCAATATTCAAAATCAGTTCAACAGTATTGAGTCTATAGCGGAGAAATTACCTTTAAAAACAAACCAACCACTGCTGTTGAGTCATTTCTGACTCATAATGACCCTAACAGAGTAGAACTGACCCCATAGGGTCCCCAAGGCCACAAATCTTTATGGAAGTGACTGTTACAGCTTCCACCTGTGGCACTGCTGATGGGTTCAAACCCTGACCTTTTTCTTTAACTACTTTTCCCTTCAAGCCTCCTTTTTTTTTCTCATTTGTAGACTCTCAATTTATTCCATTTATTCCATCGGTCTATTTGTAGCAGACCGTTTTGATTACTAAAGCCGTATTATGTTTTAAAAAGTCTTAGATGACCCGTCAGCTGGTTCTTTTGAGTTGGCATCATGACTCCTTTGTAGATTTTTAATGTTACGTCTCACCAAATTGAGAGAAACTCATAGCAATCCCTATGAACAAAATTAATCTCCAATGAACTCAAGATTCAATTCTGATGTGAACTTTGCCCTATACTGGCCCATCTTCACCATCACTGATATGAGCCCATTGTTACAACTGTGTCAATCCATCTCTGGACATCTTCCGCTTTTTTGCTGAGCCCACACCTTTCCAAACGTGATCTCTTATTCTAAGGTTTAGTCCCTCCTATCAACATGCCCAAAATGAGATGAACCTTTGCCATCCTTGCCTCTGAGGCGTACTCTGGTTGCATTTTGTCTAAAACAGTGTTTATTCTCTTGCTAGTTCAAAAGAACAAACTCTTCTCCAACACAATTCAAAAGAATCTATTCTTCTGTCATCCTTATTCACTGTCCAACTTTCAGATGCAAAAGGTTTTAAAAGACTATGGTTTGAATCAGGTGCACCTTGGTTTCAACATCATAGCTCCTTAGGACTTTTGAGAGGTCCTTAACAGGTTTTTAGCAAATTGGTTCTGATCTCGATTGCTGGTACCATGAGCATTGTAAATCCAAACAAAACCACAGACCACCTCATTTTTTCTTATAACATGATATTGTCTTTTGGTTCAAATTTTTTCCCTTGAGATAACATTTTAGGACCTTTTACTTTGTCATTTGTGTAACAAACAGGTCTCCTCTATTTCATCTAAAGGTGAATGACATTTGTGTATAAAAACTGTTGGAAGTTTTGGTGGGAATTGTGCTTTACTACTAGTAAATCTTCATCCATGAACATCCTCCCACTTATTTAAATCTTTGTATAAGCCCTTCCCATTCTGGATTTGACTTAGTCCTAGCCATTTTATTCTTGTATTGTGGGTAAATTTCTCATTGCCTCTGTGTGTGTGTGTGTGTGTGTGTGTAGCCAATTTTTGCTTGATGACTTTGTGCCTGCAGCTTTGTGCAATTCTCTCACTAGACTCTAGAAGTTTTCTTGTGAACTCCACAATTTTCTATACACAGGATCATAACACCCACAGGTACTTTTTTTCTTAGTCTGTTTACCCTTTCTTGGTTTTATCACTCTAAGTAGGAATTCTAATACAGAAGAGTGGACACCCATGCCTATTTTCTAATTTCAAATGGATAGCTCTTTTCTCCATTAAGTTATAACGTTGGTATTTCATGTCCTGAATCTTAGTGAGGACATTCTCTTCTATTCCAGTAAAACAAGTTTTTAAGAAAACCAATGGAACACTTAATACCTTCACTGATGAAAATTAACTGGTTAATAATTTTGTTGTCAGAATAACAGGGAATGGGGAAAGAACAGCACAGTGAATATCATCATTTTTAACCCTTAAGCACATCGACGAGGGAAAAAAAATCTCCCATCTTTCCATAGTGTAGACAGACTCCATCGGCTCATTCTCCACCACACAGTCTCTACTGTACCATCACTTGTTCTCATGCTCCAAAAAACACTTAGCCAGGCTCTGTGGAATCATCCCAGCACTCCTAATATGGCAGCCCCAAGCCCCCTTGTCTTTCAAGGAAAAGGTAAAAAAAAATAGAGACTAACACTCACCAGGCAATGAGAAATAATACATTTCTACATAATAATAATAAATACATAAATAAATAAAATAATCCATAATAATTATATTGTAGAAGAACTTTTCATATCTTTCTAGACTGTTACCCATGTGTAGAAAGGCAGCTGGAAGAAATGCTATATTACTTGAAGCATGCTTTAATCTATAATTGATATTGGATACAGAGAGACATCATTTCAGAAATTTGTAAGTGTTGTTTGAGACTTTAAGCTTCCAGTGTTGATGGTGAGGCATTTGACATGAGTTGGTTTTGGTTCTTTGTATGTGACTTGCTTTTCCACTCTGGAAACATTTAGGATCTTCTTTATCTCAGGGGTTTGAAATGTCATGATGATGTGAAATGTCATCAGCATGATGATGAGTTATTTTTCATTTACTGTGATACTCTATAGGTTCACATTCCTTAATCCGGTGTTGGACCCCACTGGACAAGTAGCTGGAGTGGTTGCAAGAGGCATAGGTTGAATTCTGAAAAAAGAATCAAGGAAAACCAGATTGATTGCATCTTGCTTCTATATAAGGGAGCTGTGATTGCCTAGTCACACTGACAGCCCAGTAGCAAGTGGTTTGAATCTACAAGCTGCTCCTTGGGAGAAAGATGGGCAGTCACCTCCCATAGGATTTCCAGTCTCTGAAAACCTACTGGAGGATCAGCTATGTCCCAAATCCACAGCAATATTTTTTTTAATAGGGGAGGAGGCTATGGTGGCCTAGTCCATAAGATATTATGCTAGTAACCGAAAGATCATGTATCTCTGGTGGTTTGGTTCCGTCAGATGTTCTGTAAGAGAAAGATGGGAGATTCAATCCTTGGAAACCTGATGGAGTATCATCTATGAGAGTATTTTACTAGGAAACTAACATACAACATAGATACAAAGGTCAATGCTAAGACTTTGCCAGCAGATGCTGAAGCATCGAGTATCATTTGAGTAGAGGTGTACACACAATATCAAAATGTGGGTGTTTCAATTGCAAAATGGGCAAGAAATATAGAAAGAATTTTCATGGAGAAAGATATTCAGATGGCCAACAGACACGTGAAGAAATGCTCAAAATCACTGGCAATAAGAGAGATGCAAATCAAAATCACAATGAGAAACCATTTCACTTCAGAAGCAGTGGCAAAGTTTAACATGTCAGCAAGTATTAAATGTTGGAGAGGATGTGAAGAGATAGGAACCCTTATACATTGTTGGTGGGATTGTAAAATGGTACAAGCGCTCTGGAAGGCAGTGTGCTGTTTCCTCAAAAAGCTGAATATTGAGATTTCATATGACATAGCTATTCCACTGCTTGGAATATACCTTGAGAAAATGAGAACTGAGGCACAAACAGAGACTTGTACACCAGTGTTCAATAGCAGTGTTATTCATCAGTGCAAGAACATGGAAACAACCCAAATGTCCAACCACAATCGAATGTATTGGGAAATGATGGTACATTCACATGATGTAATACTATGCAGCACTGAGGAGCAATGATTTTGTAGATCACTACCTAACTTGGAAGGGCCTGGAGAGAATTGTGTTAAGTGAACTAACTCAATCCCATAAGGACAAATACTGTATAAGACCATTATTGTGGAATGTGTATGAAGATCCAAGGGGGTGAGGGTGGAAGCAGCTGGGTGAGGATGGGTGAGGGGGTGGGGTGGTTAATCATAGGGTCACACAATTTGATGAGTGGAGGGAGGACTGGATAAAGGAAATGGGAAAGATCTGGTGTAAAAAAAATTTATACTAACTTTGTACATAAGAGTAGAAAATAAAAACTTTATTTCCTTTTTTTAAAAAACTAAAATGTGTTTATACACCTAGCTCTTAGATGCATAAATTCAGGGGAGCCAGGGAAAAATTCTGAACTATTACACATGTTTTATACTAGTTAATGAGTTCCAATTGAAATTACTATGAAGTCAGGTGATTAGTATGGTTTTCTCCTGGTCAAAGTTCACTGCTTAGAAAGGTACTCTGGTTCTTTCCTAGAATAGTTTGCAGGCAGAAATTCATCTTATCTTTCTCAAGGCTGTCTCATTTGAGAAATAGTCTTATTTTCTGAAATATATTCCTCACTTTTCTGTCTGCCTCTAAGTTTGTTGGACCTCCTTGACAGATCTTTTGAATCTCTTGTTTACCTCTTTCTTACTTTCCATCTCCTTTTTTTTCATTTTGGAAGATTTGGGATTCTTTAAAATTCATTCATTGTTGCCCATTTTATTCCAGCCTCTCCCTTCTGCTTCCCCTATTCCACTTTGCAGTTCACCTCTTTTTCCAGATTAACATTGTGTGTGTGTGTGTGTGTAATGCCTAATTACAAATTCCTTTTGGACAGTTATCCCCTTCCGTCTGTTTCAATGCAGTGTTCATTAGCTATCCACTCTTTTCCTATTCTTCTTCTAACTCCTCATGTCAATCCTATTTTATAACATCAGTGGTATGCAGTATTTGTCCTTTTGTAGCTGAGATATTTCACTCAGCATAATGGGCTCCATGTTCACCCATGTTGTGTAATGTTCTACAAGTTCATTGTTTTTCAATGCTGTGTAATAGTCCATTGTGCGAATGTGCCATAGTTTTCCTATCCATTCATTTGTTGATTGGCACTTGGGTTGCTTCTATCTCTTTGAGTAATGCAGCAATAAACATGGATGTGCATACATCTGTTTGAGTCATGAGTCTGGTTTTTCTTTTTTTATTTATTTTTCCATAAGTTATATTTTATGGACTGAGGCTCAATGTCAAGAAGACAAAGATTCTCACCACTGGACCAATTGGTAGCATCAGGATGGATAGTGAAGAGATTGAGATTGTTCACA